>NW_026067911.1:4406251-4577552 GCF_014885135.2 Alexandromys fortis
GCTTCCCTTACCTGTTTGATTGCTTTTTCTTGTTTCTCTTGGTTTTCTTGGGTATCTTTGAGTGATTTATTCATTTCCTCTACCTTTTTGTTTGTAATCTCTAATTGTTTATGCAGTTTTTCACCTCCTGTTTAAGGTCTTCTATTATTTTCATATAATTCACTTTTGAGTCGATTTCTTCTAATTCTTCTGGAGTAGGGTGTACAATTCTTCTTATTTCGGGATCCCTGGATTCTGGTGATGTCATGTTGCCTTTCAGGTTGTTGGAGGAAGTCTTGCATTGGCGCCTTCCCATCTCCTCCTTCAAATGGAGCCAGGAGAGTGCTGGTGTCTTGGTCCAGTCTTTGCTGTGACTGAGTCTCTGGGTGTATCTCTTCAGTGTAGAAGCAGGGACCGTCCCGTCGAGCTGGACCTCCTCAGCACCCAAACATTGATGACCCAATGTTGTCTCTCCTGGTGCCCAGATCGGATCTCCTTGCTGCTTGGGTGGCTCATAAACAAAGGGCCAACCTTGCTTGCTGCAGGCAGGCTATTGAGACAAAGGAGTTACCACCCTCCCGATTTGGATTCGGTCCCAGTGCCTGAACAGGCTGAGCTGGGAGATGTTATGTGGTCAAAGAGGGGAGGGAGTCAGACGGAGGGGGGGAGGGTTGTGGATGCAGGCTGGGTGGGATAGGAAGAGAGAGGAGGTATTGGGCAGTATAGCCCCTACAGGATGACTAGGAAGTGTAGGAGGGATGAGGAATGTCTGAGTTCCCTGTCCCGGGCTGCTGCTGCGGTCAGAAACTCACTCACCCCAGTGATGTCTCTCCTGGTGCCCGGATCGGATCTCCTTGCTGCTTGGGTGGCTCGTAAACAAAGGGCCAACCTTGCTTGCTGCAGGCAGGCTATTGAGACAAAGGAGCTACCACCCTCCCGATTCGGATTCAGTCCCAGTGCTCGAACAGGCTGAGCTGGGAGATGTTATGTGGTCAAAGAGGGGAGGGAGTCAGACCTATATAATGTATCTTTATCACATTCATCCCCCACTATTCCCCCAACTTCTCTCAGATCCACCCCTACTCCCTCTCTTGTATCTTTGTTTTATTTTATCTTAGTGTTTTAGAGGATACTATCACATAGCTGCAGCCCTGGTTCTCTGGTTCTTATAATCTCTCCTCCCCACTTCTGCAATGTTCCCTTTAATTGTTGGGGTTGTGTTGTCAGTGTATTAACGGGGTACTGGCATCCCATAGTCAGTTGATTTCTGCAATTTGATACATTGCGGCTTTCTGTAATGATTTCTCTATGTTGGAGATGACAATAAAGAAGCTTCTCAGATAAGGAGTTTAAGCTGAATTCACCTGGTAGTCTAAGGCTAAGTACTGGGAATGCAGCTAGAGAGAATACTGGATGAGGACGCTGACAATAGTATGAGTTCCTCTAGGCTCCATGGCTTCACCAGTTACAGGTAGTTGGCTAAATTTATTAGTTCCAGGCATGGACCCTCTCCTATTGAATGGCCTTTGAGTCCAGTTGGGTAACAGTTGGTTACTCTAAGAATATAAATGCCACTATCCCTCCTTTCTGAATATCTTTCCATGCTGCTTGTTGTTGATGCCACAATAGATCAAGCTTTGATAGTTTTACTCTGTTGGCAGCCTGCATGACTTCTGAAACTGTGAGAACTGGTCCTCAGTGAGTGGTCTTCCAGTTCGGAGCCAGGCCAACTCCTCCAAATCCTATGTCTGCAGTAAGTGATGTCTTCAACAATAGGGTCTAACTATTGCGTTCTGGAAGGCACCAGGGACGGCAAGAATAGACTATATTCGCTTTGGGGATCTCTTGAACTCCACTGACCAACAACTCCAAAGGAAGTTGAGGAGCACAGCACATTGCCATCCCAATTCAGAGCTAGTATCCATAAACAAGGGGGCTTGTCCTTCTAGGCCTTTGTCACCTCATTGTGTTACTTTCTAGCTTCATTCATTTACTTTCATCAAAAAATTTTTTTATGATTATTCAATACTAAATTTATTGCCAGAGGGAAATTATACATATAAATGATCATATATAATTTATTTTTTTATTGAGAATAAGAAAAAAAAAAGTTTCCACCTCCTCCCAGCCTCCCATTTCCCTCCCCCTCCCCCCACACTTCTCCCCCTCCCCCACTCCTCTCCCCCTCCCTCTCTAATCCAAAGAGCATTCATGGTTCCCTGCCCTGTGGAAAGTCCAAGGTCCTCCCCCCTCCGTCCATGTCTAGGAAGGTGAACATCCAAACTGGCTAGGCTCCCACCAAGCCGGAACATGAAGTAGGATCAGAACCCCTTGCCATTGACCTTGGCTTCTCATCAGTCCTCATTGTTCGCCATGATCAGAGAGTCCGGTTTTATCCCATGCTTTTTCAGTCACAGTCCAGCTGGCCTTGGTGAGCTCCCAACAGATCAGCCCCCACTGTCTCAGTGGGTGGGTGCACCCCCTGTGGTCCTGACATCCTTGCTCGTGTTCTCCCTCCATCTGCTCCTCATTGGGACCTTGGGAGCTCAGTCCAGTGCTCCAGTGTGGGTCTCTGTCTCTAAGGAAGTGCATCTTGTGTTCTTTGTGGGAGTCAAGGAAGGATATTTCACGGAATGAATGAAGCACTGTCTGTCTACACTGTAACGTGTCGGCTCATGATGGCTTTAAGTGAAGAAGTGTTTATGAGCAGCCCATTGGGCCCATTGGGCCAGAGGATGTGCGGTGCGCAGAGGATTCGAATGAAAACCCTGGCGCATACCTCCTCACAAATCCCTCTATGGGAAAGACAGAAAGTACAAGTGGTAGGAAAATAGATGTGGATCAGCCAGCATAGATATTTGGTTTAAGAGACAGAAAGCTTAGTCATCATTTCCAAGGCTTCATTAATAGAGTAAGCACTGTGTGCCAAGCCTCAGAGAAAGGTATCCTCATGCTAGAGCTAACGTAGCAGTGTTGACTGGATGACTCTGGAGAGGCAGAGTTGGGGATGCTGGAAAATTCAACAGCTTTCCTCCCTCCCACCCATACCTTGCTTTTACCTTGGCTGCACACAGGCAAGCATCTGAGGATTGGGGTATCACCGTATCACTGCTGTTGGTGTTGGAAGATGTCGGGTTCTCAGTCCCTCTTGGTCTTCCTGCATGCACTTGAGCTATCTCAGTCAATTTTTTTTCTCCCTCATTGAAGCCCATTCCATCATCTTCCGAACATATTGATCTTCAGTCATGCACAGACTCATCACCGTCTTTGTGGTGTTTCTGCCTGCAGGCCTCTCCGTCTCATTATTTCTATATTGGTCGCCCTGTCCTCACAGCTGATACCAATCACACTTTTGACAAGAGCATTTCAAAGGCATTCAGCCGGGAGTGAGTGTTTCACTTGCAGGAAAATAGCACCGACGTTTTCTTTTGCACCTGAAATAAAGGTTTACTTAGCTGATAAAGTTTGATTCAAGTCAACATCTGAAGTTTTATGAGTATGGGAGGTTTCAACCCCTTCCCATCTTCCCTCTTTTCTTCATATGCAAGTCCAGTACAGTGTTTCATGTAAAGAACTCGCTGTGTATATGCGCAGCACACACGGTAGGAAAGGATTGTGAGGAATCAGGACATGCAGGCAGACGTCCTTCAGCTGAAACCAGCTCAGAGGCCACGAGAGAAGTTCAGGCAGCTGAAACTTTAAAGAAAGACCCTGTGGGAAAGCCACGAGGGGACCAGACCCATTTCATGGTGGTTTGTCTGTGATTTTCTGTAGAGAGCTGCGTGGAGCCGCACCTTAAAGATGGCGCTGGCTTCCACCCTCCAGGATCCCGAAAGTGAGTGCTCTCTGACAAAAAACTCCTTATTTGGCTAAGGCCGGACTCTTGCGTATGCATGGACCAATGAACGGTGCCTACGTGGCTATCCAGGGTTGGTAGCCTAGGCCTACTTAAGGGCTGGGAGAGGTTTTGCCCAGGGAGAGAAAGAAAAGATGGCGATTCTGTAACAAGGTCCTGAATAAACTGCCCCGCGACAATTCTCCAATTCTGCTCTTCTGGGAAAAGATTTTGTCTGTCACTATCTTTCTAGTGACAATCTCCAAAGATTGTTAGTGGGCTGCAATAACAAGTGGGCATGTGGACTGGTCCTCCCATGACCTATCAGACAGAAAACACTGGTGCCCCATGACCCACCAGACAGGTTCTTAAGACACTTGCTTCCAGCAGAGTCTAAAAAACAACAGCAGGAGTAATAGTCAAGCCTGATGTAACATGGTGACCCCGACTACTATACTTCACCCATTTATATCCTCAGCAAGGAGAATTAGCTCCTGTCCACACTGCGCTAAGAGCAATGGGCGAGGAAGTTGTAGCTTAGAGACATTAAGCATTATATTACATCAGTTTCAAAGTGTGCATTTTTCACCTTTTAATGGCTTTGAAATTAGGTGGTGCCTTACTATTGCCATATCTTAGGAACATAGCTGACAGTTTTAGTTTTCTGAGTGGCAGATAAAACACTAGTGTAGCGTATGCTAAACGGTAACTTAAATCACACAAAATATGGTGTCGTCCCCATGCTCGGGCAAGTCTAAAGTCTTGCTGTTCTGGCCTCTTTTCTCAGGACGAACAATCATGCCGGTTAAAAGAAGCCCTCTTGCTGCTATGGCTGTAGTGAGAAGGTGACCTTGGAGAGTCCTTTCGAAATTCTGGCTCTCACATTTGATAAGAGGATAAGGAAAGGATGTTGGGTCTCCGTGTTGGCTTTGTTTTTAGAATCCTTTATCTTCTGAACTGTTCCCACGTTGTCCCAGCAGTCCTCACTAGTCCTGAATAGACAGCTGATCCTCTCAGGATTTGTAAACTAATTAATCAACGGCAAGGCCAGCCATCTCTTGGCTTAGGCCTGTGCTTCCTTCAGCTAAGCACTGGGGGTGCTGTCCCAGGAGGTTTTATCTTTACTTCCCAATCATATTGAGGTGTAAGGGAGTGGGAGAAGCAGGAAAGGGCTTCTCTTCTGTTCCAGCATCCTGGGTGGGGGTGGGGGATGCTTCTTTTCTCATGGTCCCTGCCTTTTGTTTGAGTAGCACTTTAGAATGCCTGCCAGTCTGTTTTGGAGACAGCTTATTGGCTGCGGTATGAAGAAACATGCACCTTATGTTTCTTAACTTTTTTTCCTGCTGTATTTTCCTTTCCAAATTAATACGGCAAATGGCAGCCTTTTAAAAAGTGGGAACTTGCCAGGAGAACTGGGAAAATCTCAGCTCATCGTCCAATCTCAGGCTTCTGCAATGTGATGCTAATGAAATATTTTGATGTGCTAAAACCTCGACTTCACACTGGCCTGGAAAGTGTAAGTGTCTGATCATCAGTGCCTTTGATCACATACACACATATGTGCACACACAAACATACAAGCAAACACCCACACACATACATACACACGCATGCAAACACACACACACACACACACACACACACACACCCATTTGGAATATTTCCAAAGTTAACAAGCAATCTACACTATCAAATTTTGCCTTAAGATATATCATATGAGCAACTCTTAAGGCTGTGTTAAGCATCAATGTCACTTTCGCTGTGACATCAGAGTTCTTACTGACCTTTAATAAAAGCCACCCCCTCATCGTGGGCAACTCCAGGGAACTGTGCCATTTGTCATAAATAGATATTCTTACAATTAGAAATCAAAAGCCCCAATTCCATACCATGATGACAGCTTTTTAATCACAAGGTTTTATTATGATGTGTATATCTGAGACTAAAAACCATCTTTTTGGGTTTTCTACATATTCTTTGCCCGACATTATTTCTTTTTATTCAGCCTTCAGGGGAAGTTCTGTTTCCTACTTGTAAAGAACCCCGGGTGTTTCCAGATAGAAGTTCTTTCCCCATTTTCCCTCTTCCTGCCTGACTTGCACCTTCTTGTCAACTTGCCTGCCACCCAATTAAGGCACATCAGTTTTGTTTTGTCGCCTCTGTTGAGAAACGTGATTGAGTGATTAGTGCAATTGGATGCTATTATCTAACACATCACACTCGTGTAACGGAAACAGAACGCTGCTTCAGACAGATTTGCCAGGCTTTGTGCACCAGTAACTTCTCATGAAGCGTTTGTAGATGCATCGAAACAACAATGACTAGGGCCAACTACACATAATTTGTGGGGCTAAGAGCAAAAAGAAATAGCATAAACTCCCATCTACAGAGGAGAAAGCACACCTGCTTTTCCCACAGAGGATGAGCAAGTGACTCCCAAAGGCTTTCCAACTATACCGTTAGATACATGGACTAGGTTGGGCAAAAGCCGAAAGCCCAGTACATTGTCGGGCTGGCACCCACTCAAGTATAGACACATAGGTGAGGAGACTACCTATGCTCACACCTGGACTCCCGGTTCAGGTGCCACCAAACATGGCACAGCTTCTACTGTGCTGGAGAGCTGTTGGCAGAAGAGAGGAGAAAGGGCACGGGTGAGTAGGAACTCTAAACATCGAACTCATATTTTATTGTCCATTAAACCTTATTTGCAACACACAAACCAAGGAGATAAAGGATTGGACCATGACCATATTTGCAGCTGGATGGTTGTATGCCATCAGTTTACCCCTAAAGATAACCACCCTTCTGGTTGTGAGCCTCAAACTTCCATTATGCATGCACGGTACTCCTTTAGATCTTCACAGCACACGTCTTTCCCCTCAGTATGAGTTGTGGAACAATGTGGTCAAAGAAGCTGCATCCTTCGTTGGAGTGATGACTACATGTTTTCGATGCTGTTCCACGCTTGGTAGACCTTCGTAACTGTGTAACATAAAACAAAAACCATCCAATTCAGGGAGTGCTACATGATTTTGTTCTTGAAATTTATTTTATTTAAGAATGGGATAATTATAGATATACTAATCTCTACTTCAGTATTATGTCCCCATTCAGGCCTTTTTAACACTGAATTTTATTATTTTTAATTATATGTGTGTGTGGGGGGTTGAACCTTACTGTAGATCCCCCTGGAGTTGGAATTTTAGGCAGTTGAAAGCTGCCTTTCGTGAGTGATGTGAACCAAACTCAGGTCCTCTGGAAGAGCAACTGTGACCCCTGAGCCATCTCTATAGCTGCCCATGTTCAAATTCAAAAGTAGACAAAGAGCTGCAGAAGTTGGCTTTTCTTACCTGATGGCTGTGCTATGTCGTAGGTTTAGCCCCTACTGTGGGTGGTGAGTAAGTCACTTGGGTATTATTTTCATAAATTTATGCATGGATCTCCCACTGTTTAAATTGACTAGGACATGAATTCCTGACCATGATTGGTTTTACAAAGTTAAGAGCTAGATGAATAAGGAGATGGTTTGGTATTGGCTGTCAGTTCGTTCAGTCAACTAGAATCCTTTCTCATCACCTTTCCAGTGAGACTGGCTATCTCAGGTAGCTGGTTCTAAAAAGCATCTCTCATGAGTGAATGCTCCATGAGGCCCAAGGAGAACTGAAGAAGCTCCTATGACCTAGCCTTAGGAATTCTCAACCCTTATTTCTGTCAAATTCTATCAAGCAAGTCATAAGGCCCATTCAGATAGATGAGGGAAAAATTAGACTTCCTCCCTTGTTGGTGAAGTGGAGTATGTTGCAAGATATTTTATTACATTGTGTAAAGATAGATCATTGTGAGTGGTTTCATAAAAAGCTAAATGCCCAATTTAGGCACAGGTAGAGGCGGGACTTATGGACAAAGAGACACGCTACAGAAGTGTTGATATCAGCCTCTAGGGTAGCATGTGGTATATAAAACATTGTGATTATCTTTGGTAAATATAACAAAACATAAAGTGTTACAGATCTTTGAAAGTTATTTCAGGCAGGACTCCCATAGGCAACGAAATAGCCCAAGGTGTGTTTTTTTTTTTCCTATTATTCTTTAATTCATAAACCAGGCTGTTTACAGATGCCAGCCTGTGATGCTTCCCTCTCAATTGTAAAAATGTATTCATTTCCAATGACTTTCGTAATGGTGAAAGCCGTTACAAAGTTGAATTGAAGAACACTGAAAGCAGAACAGGAAAAACCCCATGCTGCTGTTTTCCTTCTCCACTTCCTTTAATGTGGCAGACTCCAGTTTTTACAAACAAAATAAAAGTAAGACATGAAACAACAAAAAAAGAGAAAATAAAGCTCCATTTTTAATATAAAAGCTAGATTTTGGAAGAACAGTCAACAAGTGACTCTTTATTTAAAAAGACAGAGTGTTAAAAAGCAAGTGTGCCAATCCTGACCTCCCCATGACCTGTTGGTAACTAAGCCCCTGGATTAAGGACCTTACTGATCCTTTGTCACACTTGATCCAACCCAGCTGTTGGTCTACATAATAACAGATGTGTCTGCACACCTGTCTGGCTTTAGGTCAATCTTGGTTATATTAGTGCTCTGGACCTTTCTAGAGGGAGATGTTTCGCTCAATTTTTAGAGGAACAGTGGTATTGTTTTGATTATTAGAAATTGATACCACCAAGTTTTCTTCTTCAGCATTTTTATCAAATGCATTGAGCAAACTAAATACATTTAGACAAGTTTGCATGACTCTCTAGAGCATTCATGTTGGTGGGGGCACACACCCAGTAGGAGTAAATGCAGGCTACAGAAGTGTCTGTACTTACATGGTATTGTAGGGACATTTATTCTTAGCTTCTGGTTTTCTTTCTGAGAACCATGAGTTATAATTAGCAACTGGATCTTTGACATAGATCACTAAGCTAATCTAATAGTCTACAAGTTCATTTGCTGTGCAAAGCTTCGTGCCTGTGGATTCATACGGATTCATGAAGAATCATGAAATTATCTGCACTTTAGAAGTCAGTTACCTAATTGGTCTAGAATCATAAATCTCATCATTTTGCGCAGTTTTTAAAAATTGATGTTGCCTTGTGCTTTTCTAAATTACACTATTTTTTCCGGTACTTTAAAGAATAAGCATGAATACTTACCTCTCTCCTGCTATCTTCGTATTCCTTTGGCTTTTTAGATGCAAGGATGAACAGCTCCCTAAGACACTTGCCAGTGTTCTTCCAGGTGAAGGGCCATCTCTTTGCTGCAGAGCCACTTACAAGGCTCAAAATAAAATGCGAGGTACTGGATTGATTCCAGATCTATAGAATCAGTCCATACCCACCGACCAGTTCTCACAGGTTTCCCAGGTGATTCTTTCAGCCAACTTTGAGACTGGGTGCCTTGCAGCCTCTCAATACTAACTATATTATGGGCCATCGTTGGAGGCTGGTAGAAATACAGATCCTGGACTCCACCTCTCATGTCTTATGGTGGTGTGCATCTAGTATATGAGGCACCTGTGTAGATAGAGTGTAGACGGGTGGTGTGTACCTAGTGTGTGTGACACCTGTGTAGACAATGTAGATGGTGGTGTGCACCTAGCATGTGTGGCACCTGTGTAGACAGAGTGTAGACAGGTGGTGTGCACCTAGTGTGTGAGGCACCTGTGTAGACAGAGTGTAGATGGGTTGTGTGCACCTAGTGTGTGAGACATCTGTGTAGACAGTATAGATGGTGATGTGCACCCAGTGGGTGAGGAACCTGTGTAGACAAGAGCATAGATGGATTCTGTGCACCTAATATGTGAGGCACCTGTGTAGACAGAGGACCAAGCCCAAATCCTAGCTTAATACAATGGCCATTTCCTGTGGCCACAGCTCCTCCTTCTGTCTGATGTCTGAATGAATACACTCTAAACTGTTCGCTTGTGGCCCTTTTAATACTGCAGACCCACCAGCATGTTTAGGTAAGAATAACGTTATAGCTAAGGTAACTTTCACCTCCATATTCAACCTAAATACATGCTGTTCCTTTGAGGGACTGTAATCCCAGTATCCTTTGTTTATCAATGTGTTGAACTTCTATGGCAGTGACATTTTATCCAACATTGTTAAGCTGTTACTCATTCTAGGAGGTGACCTTTGTCTTAAGTTGATTTTACCTCTCTATTTGAGCTCTTGTTTGTATATATCTGTCTTCCTTTAAAGTGCTGGTGAAGTATGCATAGGTCACTTAATGTTTGTTAAATGAATGAGAGAATGAATAAGTAAAAACTTCACTAATTTTCTTATTTTTACTCTCTTCTCTGATACAATAATCTAAAGCTGATGATCGACTTCTCTTAAATTATATTTCCTTTTATAATAACTATTCCTGAGAGTATAGATAAACTAAAACATGTATTATAAATTATAAAGTAAAAGTATAAAAGTAAGCATTTATTTTTGGTGTGCAGGTACATTGCATTCTACAAGCTACATGTCTTAGCGTAGCTAATAATGAGCACCCTTGAAACATTATTCCTTTAAGGGGAAGGTCTTTCTCCCTGATATTTGAACCCTATACTGTATTATTCACATAGAGTGTTCTAATAACTCGTAAGATGACAATATTTGCCTCTGCATTTATCATGTTTTTGTCTGTATTGCTGAAAATTAGATCGCGGACACTGAGCACACCAGGAAAGTATTGCATCTGTTACTATGTCTCAGGAACATAAAGAAGAAAAGAAGAGCTTCTTTTGACTCATAGTCTGAAAGTATATTCTCTACCGTGGCAGAGAAGCTGCCCCAGAATGTCTGGGATGACTGCTAACACTGCAGCTACAATCCAAAAGCAGAGAATGGGAATGGGCAGGACATGGAGCTCAAGGCCAGCCCCTAGTGACCTGTATCCTTCAGTGAGCTTGCTCCTAAAGATTTCACAGCCTTCCCAAACTGCACCCCCATCAGGAGACCAAGAATTTAAGCTATGAACCTGTGGGGAGTAATTCACCTTCAGATCATAGTAAGTGCTTCATTCCCAAGTTGTCTCTCCAGCCCAGCCATATTTTTAACTATATATTATTGTTATTTCTACTCTTACAAGAGAGTTGTCAAGGAATTTCTGAGTTTATTGGAGGAGTAGGAAATTAGAAAATATCTTTACATCTCATAGTTTCCCCCGGTGGTATAACTCTGAGGATTGGATCTGTTTCATCTTGGCTGGAGAACACATAGTTAACATATGCTCTTTGAGTTTGGCAATGCCATTCAGAATTTACATTTTGGTTGTCATGGCTTTCATCAAATGAATGTATTTTTCTCATGAAAATGAAATATTAAATCTTAACTCAGGTTGCAAAATCACATACAATCCCTTCTTAAGAAAAATTGTAAGAAAATATTCATACCACATTAAATATTAACAGATAAATTTACCACAAATGCTTGCCAGAGAATATCTGAAGAGCTTATCTTCTACATTTTGATAGAAAGAACATTATTTTATTGTTTTCCCTGTAGTAAAAGTAATACTTGCTAGTTATAAAAACTATATATACCTCAGAAATAGGGAAAGAAGTTCAAGTGTATTATAATAAGTATTAACATCATTAACATTTTAGTATAAAGTTTTTCAGATTTAATCCTCAAAAATAAAGTGGTATACATATTTTTGATTTGCAGAAAAAATAAACCATTATATTCAAGATTAAATGGAAGGAGCCTATATGTTTTCTAAATGTATTTACAAAGAATACTATGTAGATTTTTCCTCTGTGTTTGCATGTGTTAATATTTTTTTTTCAAGATCGGGTTTCTCTGTGTAACAGCCCCAGCTCTCCTGAAACTAGCTGTGGTAGACCAGGCTGGTCTGGAACTCACAGAGATCTTTCAGCCTCTGCCTCCTGAGTGTTAGAATTAAAGGTGTGTTATTCGTGATTATCAAAGATATACAGAAATTAATGTAACATTCAAGAAAGTTATTAGGTTTCACTTTAATTCTGCTTGTAGCCTTTTCTGGTTATTTATAATTCTTAACATTTATTATTTTTCACTGATAAATAATTGGCAATATTTTGTAAAAAATGAGCTAATTCTCGATTCTTGAAGAAAACTTTCCTCCCTCTCCCCTCCCTTTCTTTCTTTCCAATGTAGGCTGTTATTGTATATAGCAGGTGGCTTTGAACCCTGTACCCTCTTTCCCCTTCCTGCCAAGTGTCAGGACCACAGTGAGTACATCCATACCTAGTGACAAAGATGTCTAAATTGAGAGCTAGAGCACTTTGGTTTGTTTCCGTTGCTTCTAAAGAAAGAAGTGGAGACAAATGACCACGTCTAGTGAATGCTCTGAAGGGAAACATTATGAGTTAGTTCTTTTTCACCCTTACTTTGAAATTAATTCAAAGAATAGCTTAATTTTATTCAAATTTTGATGGTCTTTTTAACTTTAGCCAGTTTATATACTAATTAAAAAATTTTCCTTATTATAAACTCCACAAGTTTCCACTTTCCTTTTGAAGCAAGATGTTCTGCTTGGAGATCCACAGACCTTCCTTCTGCCTGCACAACCTTACTCACAGGTACTGGAAACAAACTTAAGTCCAGGTCCAGGGTGAAGACCTAAATATTTCAGTTGACTAAACTTATTGAGGATAGGGCATTTGAGACACTTGGTGGCATAAGTGATAATTATGAAAACTGGACCTAAATGGCCTTTCTCTGGGAAACTCTCTTAAGAAGGGAAAAATCCAATATTGTTCTTTGAGATGGCTTCTAAGATGCATAGTAATCCCCATAAAAATGACCGAGATGTACTCCATCAATAGTGCTATGCTGGATGGAAACTGAATCTAGGTCTGGGATCAGATCACTCTGTGAGCAGGCACATGACCTCCATAGCTGGAATATGAAAAGTGTTTTTAGTTACCATCTCTTTCTTAGTACAAAGGAAAATGGAGATGATTTTATGCTCTTCTGTGTAGCTACTGCCTGGTCTATATGCTGATGAGGTGCGATTGGTCTGTGTCTATATACATCTTGAGGCCTCAGTTACTTAACTATTGGCTCAATTTGTGTAAATCTTTTTTGAAAAATCATTTCTGATGGCTAAGGATGTTGAGCATTTCAAGTGTCTTTCTGCCATTTTTGACTCATCTATTGAGAGTTCTCTGCTTAGGTCTGTACCCCATTTTTTTATTAAATTATTTGGGGTTTTTTGATGACCTATTTCTTTTTTGTATATTTTGGAGATCAGCCCTCTGTCTGATGTGGGGTTGAAGATATTTTTCCAGTCTCTAGGCTGTCATTTTATCTTGTTGACCATGTCCTTTGCTTTATAGAAGCTTCTTAGTTTTAGGAGGTCCCATTTATTAATTGTTTCTCTCAATGTCTGTGCTACTGGGATTGGAAGTGGTCACCCATGCCAATGTGTTCAAGCATACTTGCCACTTTCTCTTCTATGAGGTTCAGTGTGGTTGGTTTTATGTTGAGGTCTTTGATCCATTTGGACTTGAGTTTTGTGCATGGTAATAGATATGGATAGTTTCATTCTTCTACATGTTAATATCCAGTTATGCCAGCACCACTTGTTGAATATGCTTTCTTTTTTCATTTTATATTTTTAGCTTCTTTGTCAAAAAATCAGGTATTCATAGGTGTGTGGATTGATATTCAGGTCTTTGATTTGGTTCCATTGGTCCTCCTGTCTGTTTTTAGGCCAATACCAGGCTGTTTTCATTACTGTAGTAGAGCCATCAGAGAGATGCAAATCAAAACAACTCTGAGACTCCATCTTTCACCTGTAAGAATGGCCAAGATCAAAAACACTGACAGTTTATGCCTGAGAAGATGTGGGGTAAAGGGAACACTTCTGTATTGCTGGTGGAAGTGCAAATTGGTGTAGTCACTTTGAAAATCAATATGGTCAGTTGTCAGAAAATTAAGAAACAACATATTTTAAGACCCAGTAATAATATTTTTGTGTATATACCCAAAGAATGCTCAATCATACCATAAGGACATGTGTTCAGCTATGTTCATAGCAGCGTTATTTGTCATAGCCAGAACCTGGAAACAACCTAAATGTCCCTTAATTGAAGAATGAGTAAAGATGTGGCATATTCACACAGTGGAGTATTACACAGCAGAAAAAAATGACATCTTTTAATTTACAGACAAATGGTTGGATCTAGAAAACATCATATTGAGTGAGTTGACCCAGATCCAGAAAGACAAATATAATATGTAATCACTCATAAGTGGCTTCTAAACATAAAGCAAAAAAAAATACCAGCCTGCAATCCATAATCCCAGAGAAACTAGACAACAAAGAGGATCCTAAGAGACATACATGGATCTAATCTACCTGGGAAGTAGAAAAAGGCAAGATCTCCTGAGTCAGTTGGGAAAGTGGAGATCATGGTGTAGGAGAATATATAGCTCAATAAAAACAATAAAAAAGAAAAGAATCGTTTGTTTTCCTGTGTTCAGGATTGAAGCCAGCTGTTTTTGATGATAGACAGTTATTCATGAGCTGTTCCCAGACTCATCCTGGTTACAGCAGTAGATTGTGGCTTTCTACATGGGTTCTTGTGGTCCTAGTTCTGGTACCTTTTCCTCTATTAGTAACTATAATCCCTTGGAATCTTTACAAGGAATCTGGCAATTGAGGAAATCTTCAACATGAGATGGTTTGCTAATGTCTACCACAAGAAAAGAATGGGTAGAATTTGAAAAACATTTCCAACTACATACTAATATAGTAAATGTGCTTTCTGACCTGATAAGAATTTTATTCTGTAGAATTGGAAATTGAGACAGATTTTTTTTCATGAATGAATGAGTAATGATGAAAGAAAATAATAAGGGCAACAGTGTTGAGTGGTAGTTCATATGTTAAAGTAACCCTTGAGATAGATGGCATTGTAAACTTTATTTCTGAAGTAGATTTTTAAGATTTGCCATCAAGAAATGGACTGGAGAATGCTTCTGAAAATGACCTGGTAAGGGAATACTGACAACGGTTGTATTGGAATATAGTACAACAGTTATAGTACAGTCAATTCTATGGAAATTCTAGACCTCAGAGATTGTTGGTAGCTGTCCTCACATTGAAGCAAGAAAGCTTGGCAGAGCTTTCTGGCTGTACACACATCTGGAAGTCACTGGGTAGAAATTTCTCCAGGAAGGGTGTGGTTTTGTGCAAGGTAGCCTTCATCAATCAGTTATAGTTTTAGATTACAGATAGCCAGGAGTCCTCATCCAAAGATTCTCAGTAAAACAAACACATAACTTTACACATACACAGATCTTGACACCATACTAGATTATCATTGCTATAAAAGAGAAAGCCACAAAGCATGAAAATGATGGAGAAAAAGGCCTTAGGCCTTTCATGTAGATAAGGCATCTCTGGAGAAGGGCCAGAACTGAGAAAATTCTTGAGTTAGCAATGGAACTAAAATTTTGGAAGCTTACTGTCATGACTAAATGGAGAATTGTTTTAGTAAGAATATGAATAAGTTCACAACATTGAACAGATCACAGAAAAAGGAAATTGTGACTTACATTATGGTAACAATAAAAATGAAGAAAAGCCAGTGTTTTCCCAGGTAGAATGAACTTAATAACAATAAATTGGATGGTAAAGGAATAATCTGTTTCACATTTATAGTTTGAGCACCTGGGTCTGTGTTGGGAGTGCTTATTAAGCTGGGAACTAGAGGTAAACAGGACTTTGAAGTTCATAATAAATTAATACATTGGTTGGTCATTGAATGAAACTTAGTGAAAGCCATACAAGCAAACTGATTTAGTTAACACAAATGAAAATGCAAATGACCAGACTTTCACTGCAACATTCTTTGCAACTTCATGACTCTCCTTCCCATCTCTAAAATATTAAATTTCCCTGAACAACAGCAGAGTCATGATTCAGGACCACAAGAGAGGCAGCCTGTCAATGTAGATATTATCAGGTGAGAAATGTTGAGCATCTAAGGTTTCACTGTGTTCCATAGCCCCTGAACACTGTGTTACTAGCTTTCCTCACCACCCAAACCATTCTTTCTCTAGCACTTACTCAGCTGGTGTTGTTGTCTTTGTGCCTACCATCTTCAAGAGACCCAGTTTAAAAAGGTAGAAAGACTTTTAACCTTATCCTGAATCTTATAGTCTAGCTAAAGGAAAATAGAATAAAAACAGTTAGGATCTAGGTAATTAAAATTATGTAAGAAGATGATGAATATATAATTTTTAATTAGGGAACTGGGGACTTAGCTTAGTGCAAAAACTCTACCAGGGAACTCCCACAACTCATAAACACCTTCAGTAAAGTAGCAGAATACAGGATTAACTAAAGAAAATCAATAACCCTTCCCCATACAGATGTTAAATGGACTAAGAAAGAAATCAGAGAAGCATCACCCTACACAATAACCACAACTAATATAAACTATCTTGGGGTAACTAACCAAACAAGTGAAAAATCTGTATGACAAGAACTTTAAAACCTTTGAAGAAAGAAACTGAAAATGATACCAGAAAATGGGAAGATCTCCCATGCTCTTGGGTAGGTAGAATTAACATAGTAAAAATGGCAATTTTACCAAAAGTAATATACAGATTCAGGGCAATACCCATGAAAACCCTAGCAAAATTCTTCACAAACCTCAAAAGAAAATTACTCAACTTCATATGGAAAAGCAAAAATCCCAGGATAGCAAAACAACCCTATACAATAAAGGAACTTCTGGAGGCATCATCATTCCTGACTATACTAAAGTATAGCCTATACTATAGTCTACTATAGAGCTACAGTAATGAAAATCACCTGGTATTGGCATAAAAACAGACAGGAAGGCCAACGGAACCAAGTAAAAGACCTGGATATCAATCCACACACCTACAAACAACTGATTTTTGACAAAGAAACTAAAAATATAAAATGGAAAAACAAAGCATATTCAACACATGTTGCTGACAAAACTGAATATTAACAAGTAGGAGAAAGCTAAATAGATCAATATCTATCAGCATGCACAAAACTCAAATCCAAATAGATCAAAGACCTCGGCATAAATGCAACTATACTGAACCTCATAGAAGAGAAAGTGGGAAGTACACTTGAACATATTAACATAGGAGACCACTTTCTAAATATAACCCCAGTAGCACAGACACTGAGAGAAACAATTAATAAATGGGACTTCCTGAAACTTAGAAGCTTCTGTAAAGCAAAGGACACAGTCGACAAGACAAAACAGCAGCCTAGATATTGGAAAAGATATTCACCAACTACACATTAGACAGAGGACTGATCTAAAACATATACAAAGAACTAAAGAGACTTGACATCAAAAGAACAAATAATCCAATTAAAATGGGGTACAGACCTAAACACAGAACTCGGAATAGGCAAATATCAAATGATTCAAAGACATTTAAGGAAATGCTCAACATCCTTAGCCATTAGAGAAATGTAAGTCAAAACAACTCTGAGGTTACATCTTATACCTGTCAGAATGACCAAGATCAAAAACACTGATGACAGCTTACACTGGAGAGGATATGGGGTAAAGGAAACACTCTTCCATTGCTGGTGGGAGTGCAAACTGGTACAGCTGCTTTAGAAATCAGTATGACGATTTTTCAGAAAATTAGGAAGCAGCCTTCATCAAAACCTAGCAATATCACTTTTGGGTATATGCCCAAAAGATGCTCAATCATTCTCCAAGGACATGTGCTCAACTATGTTCATAGCAGCATTATGTGTTATAGCCATAACCTAAAAATAACCTAGATGCCCCTCAACCAAAGAATGGATAAGGAAAATGTGGTACATTTACACAATGGAGTACTACCCAGAGGTAAAAAGAAGTAATATCTGGAAATTTGCAGGCAAGTGGATGGATCTAGAAAAAAAAAAAATCCTGAGTGAGGTAACCCAGTCCAGTCCCAGAAAGACAAATATATGTACTCACTCATAAGTGGCTTCTAGACATAAATCAAAGACAAACCAGCCTACAATCTACAACCCCAGAGAAACTAAATAACAAAGAAGACCCCAAGAGAGACATACATGGATCTGAATATAAAGGAGAAAGAGAAAAGATCTGAGTAAATCGGGAGCATGGGGGTTGTGGGAGAGGACAGAAGGGGAGGGGAGCAGAGAAGAATGTGTAGTTCAATAAAAAAAAAGCTGTATGTTTCCATATGACTTTTCAAATGGCATTTAGTGTTAGTGTCTCTCCCCACAGCCTCTCCTTTCCCCTTCTTTCCCATACACATCTATTTAGTCTTCCTTATCTTTCCATCATATTATATTGCTTCTCCTTCCTTGGGAGAGCCCCCACTCACTCCTGGGCTCTTACTAAGTATGTAACCTCTGCGGTTATTTGAACTGCAGCACGCATATCAAAAGCTTAAAAACTTACATCCACATATAAGAGAAAAACACAATATTTGTCTTTGTAATGAGTTACCTAACTCAGGACGCCTTTTTAAGTTCCATCAATTAACATGAAAATTTTATTCCTTTTAGCAATTGGGGGATTTTGCATTGTGTGAAATTACTGCATATTCTTTCTTCATTCATCTTCTGATGGGCACTTAGGCTATTTCCAATTTCTGGCTACTATGAACAGAGCAACAATGAACATGAATGAGCAAGTATCTATTTGAGCAAGCATACAGGGTCCTTGGGATATTTGTATAAAAGTGATATAGCTAGATCTTGTGCTAAATGTATTCTTAGCTTCCTGAGGAACCACCAGCCGCACTGATTTCCATAGTGGCTGTACCAGTTTGTACTCCCACAGCAATAAATAACTGTTCCCCTTCCCTCACATTCCTGCCGGCATGAGCTGTCATTGTTTTATTGATATTGGCCATTGTGAGCAGTGTAAGATAAAACCTCTAAGTGGTCTTAATTTGCATTTCTCTGATGATTAAAGATGTTGAGCATTTCTTTGTCTCTTAACCATTTGTGTTTCAACTTTTACAACTCCATGGTTAGTTAGTTCTGTAATCCACTTTAGTTGGATTGTTTTGTTGGTGTGTAGTTCTTTTTAGTTTTTGTATCTTTTAGATACTAACTCTATATCAGATGTGTGATTGGTAAAGAACTTTTCTCATTCTTTAAATGGCCATTCTGTCCAAATGATAGTATCCTTTGCCATACAGAGGCTTTTCAGGTTCATGAGGCCCCGTTTGCTAATTGTTTCCAGTGCCCATACTGTCAGTGTTCTGTTCAGAAAGTACTTTCCTGTGACGATGGGTTCGAAACATTCCCTTCTCTCAGACTTCGTGTGTATGGTCTGATGATGTTGGAGTTAAGTTTTGTGCAGGGTGACAGAAATTATTCTCCTGGCATTCTTCTCCTCGCAGCCATCTAGTTTAGCCAGCACGGCCTACTGAAGATGCTCTTTTCCTTGCTGTGTATTCTTCAACTCTGCATCAAAAACGCAGGTGTCTGAAGGTGTGCCACATTATGTATAGCTCTTCAATTCTATTCTATTTCATGGGAATATCTTCAACTGTAGGCATTTATGCATGGAACCAAAAAAAATACCAAAATCAATAAACTATTTCTTCCCAAGGTAAGCGAGTGAAATTTCAATTTGAGTCGTTCTTCCCCCACAGATTCTCAGTTGGCCACTCCTTTAGAATCCTGATGGAGTAGCTTCTAAACTTTCTATTTTTAGGGTAACAAAGCTCACCTAGAATGACCTATGGTCTCCACATCCTCACTCATGCCCCTCTGTTAGCCTGGCAGAATGTTAACTGTAGGAAGGTCACATGTGGGGAATCCTGCCCACGGAAACACTGTGGGGCAGATTTTATCATGGCTTGATTAAACGCCTGTTCTACCACAACCTGTCAGTGATGAAGAAGCTCACTCTGAACTCCCTGCTTCCTGGGCGTAAGTGTTCCTCATTTCAGGATAATTCTAAATGTGAGGGAAAATGCTCTTGCTAAAAGTAATGATCTTCCATTTTGCATCATTCCTTATTTATAAATGATTGACAAGAGAAACTAAACCTAGATTTTGAATAAAGAGAGGGGGACGTTATGTTACACTGTTTAATCACTCACCAAATTTGAGCATGTACCCATCCTTTACATTTTTATCTCTTCCCTCATGCTGGTTAGGTAGAGGTGACAATTTCCTGTGTCATATGAGTCTCCCAGCTGAGGCTGAAGGATTTATTGATTCTGACTGTTTCTGTTTTTAACAGACTTAAATTGCAGAGATGAATTTGATGATTTAGCATTTATATTTTCCAACAAAAGAGAGAAATGAAAAGATTGGGTGCTGTCATTTGAAATTCAGAAAGCACAGAGTTCCAAAGACTGAAACTGAAAAATATTTTTGAGAGCTAAGTTGTGATTTAGGAGGTGGGAGACATGGAAGTTTGTCTTGAAGCAGGTCAAACTTTGCATAAATTGAAGTCTGCACCCTCTGGAGGAGAACAAACTTTTAGAACATTGAACTGGCACCTGGATTCCTACAGTAAAGTGAGGAAGACCATAAATTTTAAAGATTTATTGACTCAAGCCAATTTCTAAAACATTTCCAACTCTTCAGTGATCTTATTAAAATGCACACTCACACACGCAGTGTGAGGAAATAAAATGCATTTAAACACTGACTATGTCTGCCCTCCAAGTATGCTCACCTCATCTGCAAGAGGCTTTTAAATGTAACAATCTATTTTGCCTTAATAATTATTTTATGCTTCAAAATTTGAATATTTTGTGATTAACATGTCTTTGTCCTAAGTGCACATGCTCAGTGCAGATTCTTTCGAGGGGTGACATCTTATAAATCTAAAAAATAAATACACATCTCTTTTTAATATAGTACTGCAAGTGTTTATCTTTGGTACGTGATATTTTTCTTTGCTCTTTTACAGTGATTGATTTTGGTCTCTGTAGCTCTTCTAGGGAGATTGACTGATGATTTTCTTTCTCAGAAGCATTAGTGGAGATGTTTCCAACTGCCCCAGGCAGTCATATGCCACAAATGGCACTGTAGCGAACCTGCTTTCCCATCTAAGTGCATAATCTTGTCACCTGGTGATAAACAGCAAACTGCTATAAGAGGATATTTTTGAGAAAAAGAGAAAGAGTCCCATTTTTCCTGTGCTGATGGCAGAACTGTCAATTAAGCCTTTCAAAGTAGAGAAAGAGATTTGCTGGCAATTTAAATAACTCAGCAACTTTTTACCAAATCTCAGGAGAACTCAATTCCGTTTCTAAAAAGTGTAGCCACTTCCCCCGAGGAACAGAGGACCAGATGCATTGGGGATGATTTTGAAGACAGAAACATGAAAAGCATTTGTAGCATGTATTCTAAATGGTCTTAATAAAAACCTGGAGTCAGATATTGCAAGGTGAAAGTTGAAAGATCAGAGAAGCAGAGCAGCCAGCCACTTGTTCTTACTTCTAAGAAATCCGCAGATTGAATGGATTATTCTGTTTCTACAAGTCCTCAGACTGAAAGAATGCTTGTGCTGTATCCTCCCATCTTGTATTCCTCTCTCTGCCCAGCCAAATCCCTTCCTGTCTCCACCTCCCTAGATTTAAAGACCTGTGTACTAGGATTAAAGGAGTGAGCCGCCACCACTTGGCTGTTTCTCTTTTAGACTGAATCAATCTAATGTAGCTCAGGGTGGCATGGAACTCACAGAGATTCTTCTGCTTCTGCCTCCCTAGGTCTTAGATTAAAGGTGTGTGTCACCACTGCCTGGCCTCTATGGCTAACTACTAGCTCGCTTTACACTCTGATTTTTTTTTATTATAGGACAAATAAAATATCACTGAAAGCAATAACATTATCTAAAGAAAGACAAAAGAAGATAATGAGTGTTGATAATATTAAATAATTAATTGTTCAGAAGGTATGTCTTGAAGAAACATTGCCATGTGACAAAAGTTTACAGTGAAGAATCAGACCTGCTTGCTGTGTAGGTTAGTATGTTATCCTTGGTTTACACAATATGCTGAGTCATCTAAGTGCCGGGAACCCATGTACTGTTACATTTAAGGAATGACTTCAAAACTTATTTTAAATGTTGTATACTTTTGAAATTATTGCCTATTACTTAAGACCTCCATAAGAATATATCACTGTTCAAAATGGAAACAAAAATATGGGCATCTTTATAATCACACTCAATGTACTCCTCTGTAGTAAGGAGGTTGCTTGTTTGTCCCTGCTGCTCAGAACTGAAATAATCACACAGAAACCATAATAATTAAATCACTGCTTGGCCCATTAGCTCTAGCCTCTTATTGACTGACTCTTACATATTAATTCAAACCATTTCTATTAACCTGTGTATCACCACCTGGCTGTGGCTTACGGGCTGTCTGGCTCCCGTGGGGCTACATGGCTTCTCCTCACTCTGTCCTTCTTTCTCCCAGCATTCGGTTTAGTTTTCCCTGCCTAGCTCTGCTCCCATATAGGAGACCCAAAGCAGTTCCTTTATTCATTAATGGTAATCACAGCATACAGAGGGAAATCCCACATCACTCTTCTTGTGAGTTTGTCCTCTCTTTGCATTCAGAAGACTGTATTTATTCAGTTACCCATGTTAATTATTGCTCTTATCTCTCTTGGATCCAGTTCTTAAGTTAATAATGTCTAGTTACTGATTTTAGTTCCAAAATAAATGGCAGTGTCATCTAACAGCCAATTGTATCCTTGAAGGCATGAGCACGTTCATGTTCATGCATGAGTGTACACACACATACACACACACACACACACACTTCAAAGCACCTGCAGGGAAACTTGTTTGTCCTCATAGAAGCTGCTAGAATGATCTGTTACATTTCCTTCCTCCATCCTCACCAAATTATGTTATGTTGAAATCCGCGACTTCGCCTTGTGTAGCTTGACCTTACATCCCTCTGCAGAGAATTGAACTGTCAGCTTTTGATGTAATGGAATAATTTAGGTGATGAGGTCTTATTTTTTTTTCTCCTTCTTGGAGGATCATACTGAAAAACATACTCCTCTCTCCAGAGATAAACTTTAAATTTTGTAAGAATAGTAAGAACAGGTCCTCTCTCAAAATGACATTTATGAGATAAGTGAAGGGCTCTGGTAATAAATTTGAAGTAGAAGTTTCTTTCAGAAACAGTAATGGCAGCAAGATAATTAAGCTTCCTTCCCAGGGAAGAAAGATAAAGATGCTTTTGATTCCAGGTAGGCAGTAAAAGAAAATTACTTATAAGACAAGAAATTATGGTTATTTGTATTAGAGGGGATAAGAAAATAAGGGGCTAGATTGGAGGTCACAAAACCACATTATTGTCGGGAATGTTCATTCATATTCTAGATTCCGGCAAAGACCAAGAAGTGATATTTTGCTGCAAGCATCCTCCAAATGACCCCAGGCCAACAATGGGACTGTGACCTAAAAAGAGAGAGTGGCCAGATTACTCTTAGCCGGCGAGGCAGTCCATCCAGTGGGGCTATATGGAGGTGTTGGGAAAGGAATGGAAGTCCAAAAGATGACTTCCATCTTAGTTAGATGTGAAGGTACTGTGAAGAAACACCATGGTCATGGCAAATGCTTATAAAGGGAAATATTTAATCGGGGCTGGCTTACAGTTCAGAGGTTTAGGCCATATCATCATTGTAGGAAGCAAGGCAACATACAGGCAGACATGAGAGTTCTTACATCTTGATCCAAAGGCAACAGGAAGAGTAAACTGTCTTACCTGGCATGGTTTGAGTATATATGAGACCTCAAAGTCACCTCCACAGTGACAAACTTCCTTCAACAAGGCCACATGTACTTCAACAAGGCCAAACCTCTTAATAGTGTGATTCCCTTTGGGGGCCATTTTCTTTCAAACCACCACCACATCTAAGGAGACAACAGAATCCAGGAGAGCTAATGGTAGTTCATGATAGTATCTTGGCTGCCTGTATTTAAAGGAGGGTAAAAACTAGGCCAGTCAGGGTTAGGTTTAAACAGCAGTTTGATAATATGTACTAATTACTTACTTCCAAAGAAATAGGTATGTTTTTAAAGTTTCAGGATTCATAGAGCCTCAAATCAGAACAATGCAATTGATATCTAGTAAAAAGTATCACAAAATTATTAGTACTAAACAAGAAGATTCATGACTTTGAATGGGGCTCACAAAAGTGAGAAAGTGCTTGCCTTGCAGTTGTAAGGAACTTATGTTGATCTTTAGTCCCAAGATGAAAAACTTGGAACATTCTTTATTTTAGGAAAAAAGTTTCTACTGAGGTAATCTGATCATGATTTTTCCTTCCAGATCCTGCCCACCTTGGCCACCTCCCCACTCATCCAACTCCACTGCCACCCTTTCTTCCTTTTTCTGTTTAGAAAACATGCAAACATGAAAACAACAACAAATAAAAAACCCAGACAAATCATGATAAAGGAGAAGAAACTAGAAATAAGGTGCATCTCACAGTCCCCACACTAGTGAGGCAAAGACAGCAGATCTCTGAACCCAGACTGTTTGACAAGATCCCTGCTGGGAGGAGAAATTTTCTCAAGATCAGCAAGGCAGAGGACAGTGACTGAGGAGGCCAGCCAGGGCTAGCCTATGGCCTACACACAGAGAGACAGACAAATACACACATGCGCGCGCTCTCTCTCTCTCTCACACACACACACACACATTCACACACACATGCACACACGCATGCACTTATGCACTTTAAATCTGGTTCTACTTCTTTGCTGGGAGGTCTACAAGTCAACTTTATACAGTGGAAATGAAATATCTGCCACGTACAATTTTGTAAGTTATAACATTGAAGACCTGCTTTGAAATAGTGGTACATGGGTATGCTTACTAACACATTGACAAATATTGTTTTAAAATCAGATGTCTCTCTTTCTGAAGAAAGCTGTGTACTTTTATAATTCTTCCACCAAAACTTCCTATCGGGGAAAGTCCTTTTTGAAAAGTTTTGTGATCTCGACTGCACCTACCTCTCTTGGGTGACTGTAGTAGGCGCTCAGAAAGTCAAGCACATTTGCCAAGATAAGGAATACAGGTATGGAGATTCCAATTTTCTCTAGAGTTTGTGAGTCCATGCAGCTGGTTTAAAGTCCACAGTCCACTGTATCAAATAAAACAGGATAAATCACTAGAAATGATCTCAGTCTTTTTTCTTTTTAGTGTAACTGGTTTTTGTTCAGAAGTAATTTATGCCTGCCATTGACTATTCATTTCTTTACTGAAATGTTGACTTTTGGTTGCTTTAGGTAATTGTTTAATAAAGCAGTCTACAAAATTAAAAAAAATTTTTGTATCGGCTGTATACTTTTGTTTTATGTTAAATCAAGAGGATAAATGTAGCCCCGTATAGAGGTTACATAAGAACTCATTCATTAGACCCACACTATTGAGTGCCTACTCTAGTCCACTCATTGTAGGTGTTTGAAATATATAATAAAGCAGATAAAATTCTTTGCTCTCACTTAAAAAAACTATATTAACAAGTAGTAAGATCAAACATGAAGATATATTTTTCTTATTTGTCTCACAAACCTATTATTCCATTTAAACATATTTGTTCCTATTGTTTTTGTGTAACCAAAAGAATTGAATATTCTTAGTAAATTTATGAGAACATGATTATCAACAGCCTATGATATGTGAGAGGAAAGGCACATGCAGAGATTTTTGATGCAAAGTTGCAGTCAAACTGACCCTAGACTTCAAGTTTTCAGTTTACAGTCACTTTGCTTCTTCTGCACTCCTTGAATTAGCATTCTCTCTTCTGCTGACTATTGAATGCTATATCACACTCTATGAAAGAGATATGATAGAACATCTCCCCTTCTTGCTTCGTCACACCAGTGCAAGCATTACAAGTACAGTCACCCCAACTGATCGAGGCAAGTCTACGTACGTATTATAGAAGAGAAATAAAAATAAACTGAGTTGCATTGTCAAGGTGATGGTACAATTTCGACAAGACTATATCTACTACTCGTATTTCCTTATTTCAAACCTCTTTCTTGGCTTTTGAGTAACCTGAATACTACAGAAGTGCTGTGTTGACCACATAGGCAGTGCTACCGAGATCTCAGCTTAGGTTTATACTTTTTTGCTCTTGTTAGTTTGGCCACCAGTAAAATGCAGCTTCTTGACTTTTCTGTGTATATAACTTCATTGGTCTTTTTCACTGTTACATAAAGTTGTGAAGTATCTGCTATTAGACTGAAGTTCTCTCAAAGAGATGATGGTCTCAGTATTGATGACAATGATGACTTAGCTTTCTTAGAATGTGGATTTGAAGATAAGGCTTGGGAAAAAGTCCATTTCATTAGAAATTTTCCTAATAATTCTCCTGTGGATGATATCAAATATGCATTTTGCACGAACGTTTGATTGAAGGGAAGACATACTTTTATCTCTAGGATAATAATGATTTCATTTATTAGAAGCAATTGTTAAGCAGCTAAAACAAATGCGTTGCCATCAATCATGCCTGTATGACTCAATGCCAATATAATAGGGTATATTTTTATACAAGATGCTGTAAATAAAATGATCCATACATTATTCAGTGGCGGATTATTTAAGGGGAGAAGGGAAAGGGCCAGTCTACTGAATTCAGAAACAACTGACCACAAGAGCAAAGTTTTAAATCAGAGAACACACACACACACACACACACTCCTACATCCTGGACATTTTAAAATTTCCAATTTATACCCCCTTTCAGAGTCATCAGAGCCTTGCTAAAGTCTATGGGATTCTGCAGAAAGGCCATGCACCCATGACTTTGATACCATTCTTTATGAACACTGGCTTTCTGTAAGGAAGAAGCCAAATATACTTTAGCAGTGAGAAATGTACTTTAGGGGAATGTGATACAGATTTTCAAAGAGGTCTTTTTTGTTGCAAAAATGGCATAAAATGATAACTAATATATAAAGATAAATATAATCTCAACATATTATATATATGTATATATATGCAGTATGTACTGCATGCGTGTAAATGTTTTCATGGGTACACATGTTTGTCCAGTGCTAACACATGTGTGGAGGTCAGAGACATAGACTGGCTAGCTTTTTGTATCACTCTCTACTTTAGTTTTAATCAAGGATTTCTCAACGAACTCTGAACACAACAACCAGACTCAGTGGTCAGCTGGCTACAGGCTTTCTCGATCAGTCCTGAGAACACCAATTCAACCAGGCGCAGCTTGTCAGTCTGGCACAGGGTCTGGCTGTTTCTGCTTCCCCTTGGGTGGTGATTCTATATGCTAACACACCTGAGGTGGTGCCAGGGACATATTCTTAGGCCCTCATGCTTGTATATCAAACATTTTAACATCTGAGCCATCTACCTAGCCCCCTGGTTGCTTCAGTGGACCCAAGCAAACTCAGACTGATCATAGTTGCTTTAAGGTAATATCTCTTTGTAGTTTTTACTTAGCCTTCTCCATGACATTTTCTCTAATGGAAAAATTTCCACTCAAATCCTTAATCTTTTGCCCAGTTACAGTTGGAATATTTGTTGCTTTAATGTTGAGTTTTAAGTTTTATTTATATATTCTGGTCATTGGACTCATCAAATCTATAAATTTAAATTCTTTGTTCTTACTCTATAGGACGTCTTTTCCCTTAGAACACAATGGATCTTTTTTTTTTTTTTTTTTTCTGAATGTTGTTCTGCTTCTGCTTTGAAAAGAACAAGTACTTCTGGTCTTTTGGCATTGGGGCCAGGGAGCCAGGGCCTAGTTCACAGTCATGAAAATGTGTGTCTGTATTTTCTCTGTGAGTCTAAGGGTTTTACTCTCAGAGTTCTTGTCCATTTTTAGTTTAGTTTCTTCCACACACCACGGGGTGTGGTCCTAGGGAACAATCTGGGCCATTCATTAAACCAAGCTGTGTTTTCCTAATGTCATGTTGACCTCTCATTCTGAAACCACTAAGTTAGATTTCTCCACATGGGGTTTTTCATGACTTCTGGCAATAATTAGGATGAATATTTGAGTTTTACTTATAACTCATTTATTTTAGAAAAGGGTATCATACTTTTTAATGGTGAGTTGGTCATATTTGTTTGGGGCAAATAATGTTTAAAAATTAAAAAAAAGTGCAACAGGAGTTATGTGGATTGACAAACCACAAAGATGGGGACTTGGGGTTAAAGAGGAATGGGAACATAACTTCATAGATGAAAACTGACCAATGTATAGGAGATGACTGAAAAACAATGGTCTAGGCTTCCTTCGTTTGTAGTCTAGACTCAGTTGCTTCTTCGGAAATCATATGAGCAGGCATCTGCAGAGCTGGCCTGTGAACCTAACTACACAGTACCTTTCACCTGGGCTGTCCTCTCTCTACCACAGTTTACAAGAGTTAAAGCATCTCAGATGAAGACCAATCCTATTAGTGCTTTTTCAGGATGCATGGATGCCCAGGCCAAGTATGGAAAAGGAGATGGGTACCTTAGCCACCTCTCAGCTGTGAAGTAACTTAACTAGGTTTTAATTTCCTCTTTAGCCATCCTCTCCCCTTGATTATTATCTTTTCTTTTCTCCTTTCGCAGATACCTATAGATAAATATTTTAATATCATGCAGTCAGGGTAGTTCATTATCATTTAACAAGATCCATAAATGTGTGGGATGATAGCAATTACTATATGCACATTTTCAATGCTATTTTTGAGAGCACATAACCTCATATTTTAGCATTTCCTAAACCTAATCTTGGCTCTATTCGTCCATCTACTTCTTTCCTCCTGCCCTCTCTTCTTCCCTCTTAGTGGTGTCTGGGACACTGATATATAGAATAAAAAAGTCCAAAGCTATTAATCACTATGCTGAGATGCAATGAAGTCATGATTACTTTGCATTTAAACCTTGAAACAGTCCCATTACTTATTAAGTCTGTCTGACCTTCGGTTTTCTTATAACATGGAGGGTAGATAATATCTCATAATATTATTCCAAAATTTAAATGATACATATTTGTTTGACTGAGTTGCATAGTAACTATTCAATATATGTACCCAATATTAATCTCATCGATGATCTTATTTCAGCACCATCATTATTATTAAACCAAATATTTTATTAGAAATTAGATTGCTTAGGAACGGGTACACAGTGGGAAACACGGCTGGTCTGGTGATTGCTGGCTGACTCCCTTTCCCGAAGATTGATGGCTCTTTGATGTCATAGAAACCCCTAGCTAGTGTTTCAAACCCAGAGACTAGGAGTTTCCTCACAGCTTTCAAAAGATGGTGCCTCTGCTATGCCCCCTTTCCCATACTGAACATGACCTTAATTAAATTCATTGGCAATGCTGATCTCTACTTTTCACAACCAGAGATCGGTTGCCTAAAATAAAAGTGAGGTGTCATGATTCTTGTCTATTTTGTTTCTGAAAACACCTGCTGTGTTTTGCTCATTTTCTTGAATCACTTTCATGCAAGCTTTGTAATGACATTTCTGTGAAAGACACTCCAAGCATTTTGCTAGCCATGGTCTTCTGAAACTGAAGAGACAAGTTGTGGGAACTACTTTGTCACCAGTCTCTGGCTTGTTACATGTTTTTATGGGGATGTCAACGTACAGCACCGTCATCAAACATTTAAGTCTGGTAAATTCGAAGCAATGTATTTACACAGCTGTGAAGCACACACATATTCAAAACTGCATGTTGAAAGAGACTTTTCCTTTCTTAAATACAATTTCCTCCAAGATTTTTCTGCCCGTTGCTGTTGTTTGTTTTCCTATTTTATGAGCAAAGGCTTTGAAATTCATTTCACATCTCATCAATGGGTTGCAGCCTACAGTTGGATAAACATTTTGTTTCTAGAAAAAAACAACTTCTTTAAGTTGGTGCCAAAGCAAGGTCAAGGAATTTTATGAAACACCTAGAAAATTTTTGCGATTTATGAACTCCTTAGCCTTTCCCATCTTTGTGCAAGCAAAGCACTTTGAGAATGGTCTCCTTGCCCCACCTCCATACTGGGAAAAGGCGCTCTCAGGGCATGTGCGTAAAGTACAGCACTTCCCGAACACATCACATGATTATGGTTTATTTCCTTAAGTACAGCAAAAGACTGTTCTGCTGAATCTATACTATTCTCTTTCATTCTTTCCTTCATGGTTTCTATTAATTTTTCTGCACTTGATAAGGTTTGCATTTCACATGAAGTTTTTCCCAAACGAATGATTCGTATTGAATGTCATGCTTTAAATGTGACAAAGAGTGTATTATCACAATGAAAAGGAAGGGTGTTGAATAAAAGAGCAGACAGACCCAGCTTGATTGATGTTCGGAAGTTATTTTTGCTGTGAACTCCCGTTAGCTTAGACATCATAAAACAGAAAGGAGGCTTGGTTCTGCTCACGCGCCCTTAGGGGATGTATGGAAAGGATTTAAAATTCTGATAGAGTAACTTCAAAAACGGAGCAGCTGGAATAATTCACTTCACTACAGAGCAGCCAACTGAACTCTTAAGTTGAAATGATTCCTTTTGAAGTTGCACATGGTTGCAGGAAGACACGCTGCTACTTCTGTTGAGGGTACCTGCTCTGTCTTCTTTTCTGGGTTCTAAGAACACTTGCCCTGACCCTTCTAGCACTTTCTCAGTGACCACTTCCTGGATCATGGACAAAACAACACCACTCAAGAAAGAGTGAAGGTAAAGGAGGTTGAGTTAAAGAGCAGAGGTTTCCAAAGTTTCCAGAAGTTGATTGGCATCATTGTGTGAAGGCAGAAGGAAAACTTGTGAAAGTTATGCATCCTTAAACGTTTTCATCTGCAATGACCACCATGTTGAAAGCCTAGAGTTATTATATTTAGGCTAAGAAGTCTTGGTATCTTCTTAAAAGAAAAAAAATAGAAAAGTAGAGAATGACACAAGAGTCATTGGCAATGGATGGAAAGACATTCCTGTCTTCAGCTTTGGGTTTCTTTCCCCAGGCAACTCCATGGGCCTGCTTGTGCTGAGATGACTTGACTCCCATCATCTGACCCCGTGTGCAACAGTGCTGTAGCTATCACAGCTGCCTAAGAGGCAGGGGTAGGGGGAAACCAGTGCATGTGTTAAGCAAGCATTGTGTTTTTCTACATGGGAGGGAATAGTCATGTGTCTGGGTCTGGAAACCTAGATTTCTTGCAGTCATTCCACATATCCACACTGGTCAAGCCATTGCTCTATAATTTTAAAAGTTCCTGCTCTGGTCAGAGGAGGAAGCAGAAGCAAACAATTTAAAAACAAAAAGGAAGCAAGTAGGAACAATTGGAAAATTCTCCAAAGGTTGGGGATTCATGTTCTTGTCATTTGATGGCTGTTCAGTGTGGGGATACTTTGTTTGTTGTTTGTGCTGTAACAAGTAAAGCTTGCCTGAAGATCAAAGTATGGAGCTAGCCACAGTAATTATCCACAGAGGCCAGGCAGTGGTGGCGCACATCTTTAAACACAGCACTCTGGAGACAGATCCTGACCGAACTCTGTGAGTTCAAGACCACCTTGGACTGAAATTAATCCAGTCTGAAAGAAACAGAACCAGGTGGTGGCAGCTCACACTTTTAATCCAAGTATTTAGGGATCACACACCTTTAATCCCAGAACTAGGGAGGAAAGATAGGAAGGGTTATGGCTTGAGGGATGGAGGAATATAGGGCAGGAAGAGAAGGGGAGCATGGCATTCAGTCAGAGGATTTGTGGAGACAGGATCTTGCCCATATTGGTCTAGAATTCCTTATAGGTACAGGTAAGTTTTCCTAGAATTGCATTTTGAAATGAGATCCTTCTAACTTAAATTGATGTGAAGTAAAACAGATGGTACCATGGCAAGATGAATAATACTTGGGATTTTAATATTTCTGATAATAATAATCTAAATTGTGAACCTTTATTAAAAGTAGCTCAAACATGATTAATAAAAACTCAGAGACAGATATTGAGGTTCAACCTGAAGACCAGAAAAGCAAATCAGCCAGCCACTGGCTCTTATCTTGACCTTAGTTTGAAAATGGTGATCCTGCCTCCAGGAAATCTCAGAATGAGACTGTAAGTGATAGCTGTCTCTTCCTGTTTTATATCCCTTTTACATATAATCCCAGAACTAAGGGCATGCGCCACTACCACCTTGTTTCTATGGCAAGCTAGTGTGGCTACTGGGATTAAAAGTGTGTGTCATTGCTACCTGGTCTGTAAGGCTGGCCACTGTGGCTGCTTTACTTTTCTGATCATCAGGCAAACTTTATTTATTAAAATATAAATGTAATTCCACTATAAATACCTAATAGATAACTAGAGTCAAAACGGGTGTCAGTGATACCAGCAGAGACAGATTTTCATATGTAAGTCCATGGAATGCAAGTTTATATTAATTAAATTTTAGTCTACTTTTTAAAAGTAAACTGGAAATGAAAGTTTCTTTGAGACACACACACACAGAGAGCATACATTTTATTCGCCATAGTTTATTTATTGCCAGCTGGGGGATAGAGGACACCATTCAGGAGCTGGGTTTCCCCTTCCACTATATCATATGGGAATTTATTTTACCCATGAGCCATTCTCCTAGCTTTTGAAATTATTGTTTTCTAAAATTCATTTTACTTGCTATTGTTTATGTGGTGGGTATATGCTCTATTTCAGGACATGTGTGTCATGATCCGTCTCTGGAAGTCAGTACAACTTTGTACACTTTGTTCTCTCTTTCTACCTGTTTGAGTTCCAGTGATGCAACTCGGGTTATAAGGATATCACTGTGAGCACCTTTTTGCCTGCTGACCCATCTTTCTGTCTGAAAAAAATTGTATTTATTTGTGTACATGTGCTCATAGAATGTACATGGAGGTCAAAGGACAACATGCAAGAGTCTGTTCTCTCAATCAAGAGCATTCTGGGGATCCAATTCAGGTTGTCAGGCTTGGTAGCAAGAAGCTGTACCTCTCATACCATCTCTCTGGCCCATCCACTTTCTGAACTGTGAGCACATATATTTGGCTAGGCTAGCTGAACAGAAATCTCCCATGAGTTTCCTGTTTCCACTCCCACCCCAGAATTGGGCTTCCATATGCACACTGCCACACCTGGATTTTTACTTGCGTGCTAAGTGTATGAATACAGATCTTCCTGCTTCTTCAGCAAGAATATTACTACCGATTCTCCAGACTGCAGAAATGTTTCTATTCTAAGAAAACAGAAACGAAAGAGAAAAGAAAACATTTCCTGATCAGTTACAGAACTTGAAACCTAGAAAATTCTTTAGGTTGTATTTATAGTATATTATGGAGCACTTACTGCTGAGGAGTTTGCCAAGCCCTAGGTATTTACAAGTGGTGGAAAGTTTTGTCTGCCACAGAACCAGATTATGTTGTTTGGTAATAAATTTTTCAGTAGAGCATACACGGAATCCATAATTTTGGTCTTGCCTGGGAGTTTGGTAAAATGCATATTGCCAGAATAGTTAAAATGAGATTTAAGACCAGGTTTTAGAAGGTTTTCATTTTTAAAAAAAATGTTTATCTTTATGACTAGAGATATCTTTATAAGGTCTCAAAATTTTATACTGAGTCACGCATTATATTCATTTCTATAATTCCAGCACTTGAGATACAAAGCAAGCATCATCAGGGGTTCAAGGTCATCATTTACTACATGACAAATCTGAGCCTACATGAGACTCTATCACTCCTTCAAGTTTCCTGATAGTATATCTCTTGTTATAAAAGGTTGTGGCTTCTGGTCTAAATTGTTTAGCTTTGCAATCTCCAGTAATTGGTTTAACTTCTCTGAAACTAAACTTTCTATTAATAAAGTAAGTCTTATTTGTCTTGCAAGTTGTCCTGGAGTGTCTTACACTTCCGAAGTTTCTTATTAGTATGCTGTGTTTGATAACCACACTGGCTGTTGTGTGTAGTGGTTTTACCAGCATAAATGAACAGTTACCCGGTGTGACTTTGGAGAAGTTCGCTTTAAATCTACTGAACACCACCTTCTTCCTAATGAAGGAGTCAGACTGAAGAAACACAATATGAAATAAATTAACATTGCTTTGAATTCGTTGCCCTTATGGAACCTTAGATTAAATTGAATACATTGCCCTAGCGGAACCTTAGATTAATAGAGCCTTGAATGCATTACCCTGACAGAACCACGCAATGACGGTTGGCAATGCCAAATCTGGTTAACTTGCCTCAGCTTCTCTTATAGAGTTGAACAAGATGATAACTCCTGAGAAATCAGTTTGTCACATCCACACGTCACTGATCACTGTTAGTCCCTTTGATGAATGATTCTCCTTCAATCATTTGCCTGACATTCTGAAAGGCAGGCACATCCCTGCCATTAAGACTTCTTCCTTGCATTGTCTAGTATTGATTTTTCTTCTGACATATTATTCTCTGTTGGCCTAAACCACAATGCAGTATCCGCTGGAAGACTAATATACTTTAAACTAAGTAAACAACGTGGATGGATACAAAGGGGAACAAACACATGGAAAATCTTGGTATTTTCATAGGCTTTGAAAGGAACTGAAAAAGAAAGAAAGAAAAGACCTTAGGGCAGAGCTAACTTTGTGGTGGTAGGTCCTCTTTTTTAATTGACAAAAATAAAGGTTAGATGTGAGACCATATATCTCAAATGTGACAAGAGTCACACTAAGCTTCTGAAATGTCTCCTGATTCTACCATGGGCCTCTTATAAAGGAGTAAAGAATAGATGAAAGAAAACCAGGACACCTCTTTATGCTTTATAACCATTATTTTAGATCAAAATAAACACACATTTGGTTAAAAAAACTTTCTAGTACACTTCCATCATTCTGTGGGTCAGAAGCACACGCACCTCTGAAGAGCCTTGGCTCCTCACTTTGGCTGGCCATGGGGAAAATGCAATGGTATTCTGTCTGGATGCCTGAAGCTAGCTTCAAGTGGAATTTTTTTTAAAAAAAAAATTTAATAAGGAAAATAGTTGATGCAGCAAATAATTTCAAGAGCAAATTAAAATGAATTTTTATTATTTATTAAAACAATAGAGCAAAATGTCAGGCTACCATGTTCATTGAAACAAGGTTTTAAGTGGCAAATAGTAAACAGATAGAATTCAATTATAATTCTTGTACTATAATCTAAGTACTGACCAAACTAATCTTTCTTTCTTAGCTTCCAAGATTAGGGGACATGGGGAACATTCAAGGTGGTGTGGCTATAGAAAAAAAAAACTGTAATTATAGTTCTGGATTTCTATCTTTAGCATGGAGTCATATTTTATTTGCTAGTTATCAATTATATTTTCCTAGTGCTTGGGAGGCACAGAGAGTGTGTATGGGTAAAATGACAATTTATTTGATTTGTGAGTGCTGTGATAATGAGCCCTGTTGAGAACCCCTGTTTGTAATATAAATTCCAATGTCTCAGTTTAGGGTGGAAAACTGTAATCAGATTTCATATATAGCTTATAACAGAGGAATTGCTGGAGGTTACAGAAATCCTCCACACAGTAATCATGGCTATTATTCTGTAGTTTTGCATCATTTTTACATAATTATCCCTCTAGTAGAAGTTAATATTGCCAAATATTTACCATCTTGTTACACTTTGAAAGAAGAAACACATATCCAGGGAGGATTCTTAGAAGGAAAAAAAAATGTTGTTGCAGAGAAAAAAGAACTGGGACATTCCAAAATGTTCATAGGAAAACAATACTAGCACAAAATCATAGATACTGACAGGATGCATTGATAAGGGCTCAACACCAAGCTTTGTGTTCACCTTTATTAGTTCGTTTACACTTAAAACATTTCTAATGAGACAAAAATCGTTATTGTCTTTGTTAACAGGTAGGATACCTGAGAATCACAAAGGTTATGTTGGCTGACTGGAAGAGTACGTCTAGCATTTTGGGCATTATAGCATTGGCCTGTGTTCCCTGGGTTGATTCCCAACACTGACGAAAGAGAGAGAGAGAGAGAGAGAGAGAGAGAGAGAGAGAGAGAGAGAGAGGAATAAAGAAAGGGGGAGAAAAAAGGGAAGAAAGAAAGGAATGAAGAGAAAGGGAGAAAAGGAAAGAAGAAAAAGAGAGATGGAGAAAGATAAAGAGAGAGGAGAAAGAGATGGCAGAAAGAAAGGAAGGAAAGAAGGAAGACATAAGAGAGAAAGAGAGAGACAGAAGGAAGAAGGAAAAAGAGAGAAAGACATAGTGACAAGGAGAGAGAAAGATGGAGGAGGAAAAGAGAAAGGAGATAGAGCAAGCAGTGGAGAGGGAAGCAGAAAGGGACACTAAAAATGAGGTGGGCAAGAGCCGACTATTTGAAGGAAGAATTTATCCCAGTACAGCCTGTCCAAAGCCTGTGTCTCTAATTTCTTTTCATTGGCTTGTTAGGTTGTAGATATTAAAATAGGACTAGTTTTATATGAATGTGTACAGTTCCTCTACCTTTCCAAGTTTAAAAAAATGTCGAGAAAACATATTTTCAATCAACTTAACAGAGATTTGATTTGATAAGGAGAAGAAATCCTGATCTTTGGAGCCTAAAAGTAATCAAAGAATCAAGAGAGTGGTTCTATTCTATATGAACTGTTGCCTTTAACAATTACATAGCCCATACCAACGTTTTAAAATTTGGGGGGACAAACACACAAAAGAACTGTATAAAGCTGCACAAGTATTTCCTCATAGCAATTTTTACTATGATTGCAAACACCGCAATTTGAAAGATATGATTACATCCTGACTAACCATTGCCATTCCTCACTTCTAATCAGAGTCTCTAGAGACTGGCTCCAGATGCAGTGGACTTGGCATTGTTCACATGTGCAATTTCTACACACACTCATGCTGGCTACACCTGTAGCTGCTTTCACCTATTGTAGCTACAGGAAAGCTTTGCCTTCGTTTAGCTAGGTTTTCATAGACCGGTGTTTACAATTGCCTCTGTCTTACTACAGCTTGAGTGACTAGTCCGTGTTTTGAAAGGCAGAGTTTAGGGGGGAAGTAGATTTGAGGAAACAAATGTAGTATTCCTCGAAATAAAGTCCCTAAAGTATAATTAGCATAACAAAGAAATTCATTTAGAAGTAAGTAAATTTCATTAGACATACTTAGAATTAATGTTTATATGTTGTAAAATAATCAGTGAATTTCATAAGGACACTCTTGATCAACTATACCAAGCCCATTGACGGTCTTCATTCCTTTCTTCCCTTCCTCCTTAGAACATGTCCACTCCTCCTCTTTTCCTACCCCACCAGTCCTCCATTTTGAGTCATATGCATATGTGTGCATCTATAAAATCTAAGTTTATGTATGAGAGGAAGCATTAGTTTTATTCTGCTAGGTCTGCCTTACTTCTCTCAATTTGAAGACTCCAGTTCAGTCTTTGTGTAGATAACATAATCTCTTCCTTCACTGTGGCTCCATAGAACTCCATTGTGTCTGTGTAGCATCCATTTAAGTGTATTCCTAAGAGTGCTGGCTGAATTCCATTGTGATTCTATGTTTGTTTTTTTGAGGAACCTCTATAATAATTGTCATAGTGTCTCCACAAGGTTACACTTCCACCAGGAATATATGAATTCCTTTCCTCTCTTTCCTCACCAACAATTGCTTTTTAGTTTATGTTTTTGAAGAAAATTTCGAAAGCTCAGTAAATTTTTCCAAAAATTTTCCACGGGATTGTAGGAAGCTAAAGGGCTCTGCACAGTCAAGAAAACAACCAGCAACTCAAGAACCAGCCAACAGATGTGAAAACATCTGAAAAGATTAACTCTAGAATATGTAAAGAACTCAAAAACTTAAAGAGCAGAAATAAGATAAACAAATGCATAGTTTTACAAGTCTTGTTAACTATCTCTAGATTTCTTCTTTAAAAGAGTGAATACTATCAGAAGCCATAAACAACATCCTACACTCCAACCATAGTATTCACTATGAAATAGCCACCCAATATGTGGGCCTTAGATGCCAGGAATCACAGTTGTTTTCATGGAAACCCCATTCTTGGTCTGTTATTTCAGAAGGCTGAGGAGCCTAGAGTAGCCTGGAGGCAGTCTTGAGTTCCAGATCGAGGGAAGCAGGATTGTGCATCTCAATGAAAGCGGCTCCTATTTTGTATTTTTAAGTCAGCATACAATTGCAAAAATAGGAACACACACACATGTACAGATGCACTCACACACACACTCACACACTCATAGACACACACTCTCACACATGTGCACACAAATGTATTTACTTCATAGTTTTATTCCTTCATGTGTTGGTGTATCTATGCTTTAGTTGTTCATGTATCTGCGTATCAATCTTGCCCCTGGTGAGATCCGCATGTACTCATTTCTTTACTATCAGGAACCTTTCTCTTCCCACAACTGAATATTTTTAATAAGATGATTAACTCCTGCCATCATGAAATTCCACACAGTGTGGAGTGAAAATTTGACCTAGGGTAATTTTTATACTGATAGTATGTTTGCCCAATACTAGTTAGTAAGTAGGAATTTGGGTTTCTATTCTTATAAATAGATTGCGTTTATTTTAGCATCTAAATTAGGTTTCATTGGTTTGTTTCTATGGGTTCTGATTTTTTCTTAAAATGTAATTATTACTGTGCCACTTTAATCTTCTTTGTAACATCACATAGAAATGTATATTATTACATTGATGTCATTCTCCTTATGCCATCTGTGGGGAGCGGGTAAAGTCCCGAGTGACTGTGTATTGTTGACATGACCATTACCATCTCAAGGACCCCGGTGTCTCAGACCTATGGGAATGGCAAGGCCTTCCCTAGGTCAGGCTCAGGGGAATTATAAAGCCTTCTTCTGGTCAGAGGACAGAAGCTGACAGTACACACAGAAAATATCAGCCATGGTTTCCACCGCTAGAATTACTACAATCTGAGGTGGCTCCCCAATGGAGAGCCCCTCCAAGGCTAACCCACCTGCTCATTCAGCAGTACATAATAAACCCACATCCTCATTCAGCTGAGTGTGACACACTGTGAGTTTCTGTACTGGTGGTACATCTCTACCAGAGTGCAGAACCTAGCTGGTTCCAGATTTTCCATGGGATTGTCTGTTATACCTTCATTCCCTAGCATCATCCCTATTAGATCCATCACAAACCCATGCAGGAGGCAACAGAGGGGTCCTCTTGTGACCCACCCCCACATCATAGTATCATCCTTCCAAAGCTGCAGAAACTGGAAATGAGAAATGGATGTGGAATGAGAGTGAATGGTGGGCTATTTATAACATGTTATTCAGATCGAATTTTATCAGCTGATGCCATAGCATGATGTTTGTACCTGTTAGCAAATTTACAAAATTGGAGGATAAATGAAGTGGCCTTTTTCCTTGTAATGTTGATGCTTTCCCGAAGACAAAAACAAAACCATGTAGTCATTTGGATGATCCCATTGCATGCAAACATTTTGCTTGTGGAGCGAAAATAATCTCAAACCTAGTCACCTCTGGGGAAACATTTCTTCATGCCACCACAGACCCCATGCCCAGATCTCCTGCCATGTCCTCAGGCTTCTCTTTGTTGCTGTAGCGCCATGTGCACCTCATTGCACAAGCACTGGGACAGAGTAGGTAGAGATTAGTTTGCCAGGTGAATTAAGTCCATCAGAACTCTGTGGAGCTGACCTCCGTTGGTGTACCACTCCCTCCCTGTGTGCAGAAGCAAGAATATATTTCCAAATCTGCAACATTTGAGGCCTTGGCACTGGTAGATGCTTTTCTGTGCTCTGAGGAGGAAGTTCAACTGTAGTTACAGCTTATCTGTTTGAAGTGGGAATGAGTCTCTCTGACAACCACTGAAAGAAAACAAAAGTATGTATTCTTTGAATTCTTGTCTTAGTTGAAGATGAGCAATGAAATTTGCATCAGCCTTATAATTAGAAGCAGAATAGTTTTAGTTCCTGTCTAGAAAATCATAGAGGACATGATCAGGTAGAAGCCTTCCATGGTTACATCTTCGCACTGTAATTTTTTGTTTACGGGCACTGAGAAGATGGTAATTCCTGCTACAGGAATGTGCTGTGCTGAGACTCAGAGGAGAAGGGAGTTCATCAAGGCAATGAGGATGCAGAGTCCCGTATACACAGATGGGATTTTCCCATCTAGTATATTTTATGATTATATCTTAGAGAATGTTTTGGTACATACATCTCAAAGAGGGAGGGATATTTTACAACTGTAAACCATCCTTGCATAGCAGGGATGTCGTCCATTAATTCGCAGAGCTTGAGGCAGGCCTGACAATTCATAAGTGGTAAATCCAGAGAGTTATGAAGATATTAAATCTCACATCTGGTGAGAAAATGTGTTATTTCACTGGGTTGATTGATGGACATTTTCCCATTGCAGTGCAATTTGGGAGAACGTGCTGTTAATTGCTAGGGTTTAGAAAAGCACTGTAGTTCAATTCCAATTACTTTAGTTTTGAAAAACAGAACAGCTGGATGGTGAAATTGCCTGGAGCTGTCACAGAGGGAGGGCATGAGCCAGCAGCCTGACCTTGACCATTCTGACTTAGATTTTCTGCAGAGCTATTACTTAGTGCAATTGGAGGCTCCCAGCACAGGAGGTCCTTTTGCTCTGCATGTTTCTAGATTGGGAGCACACTTGTTTGCTGACCATCCATATGATCATCACCAGCTGTCTGGTTGCCTCTTACTATTGCACATTATTCTCTGTCTTCACAGGGAGCCATGAGAAAGCTGAATCTGGTCGCATCACAATCTCCTCCTCATTGCAAAGCCTCAGAGCCACACGGTGTTAAAGTCTGATCACGGACTTTTTATGCTTTCAGAGTGACATTTATGGCCAATGTGTGTGGGTTAAATTACATGTTTCCACAAGTCTCTTGGCCCACTGAATAAAGCTAGGAAGAGTAGCTCTGTTTGTGGTTTTCAAATTATCTGGTGTGGGAGACTAAAAGGCATCTTCCCAGATAGTTCTATTACTCTCTACATCTGTCTACACCAGTTCGCTGAGAGGTTGGATAACGACAAAGGACATGAGTCTTTCTCTCTTCAATACAGCAGCTTCTTTTCCATGCAAGTTTTGCAAGAGAAATAATATCCAAATCATACCTATGCTGAATTCACTATTTCCTATAGAGTAACATTTTTTTTTCCTCTTGGAACATAAGTATATCACATTGCATGCATAAATAGTTCTTTTGATATGACTCAATGAATAAGAGTATTTGTTTTGAGGACCTGATTTTGATTCCCTAGCATCCATGTTAATTGTCAAGCAGGGCTTCTCATGCTAGAGACCCTTGTATTGGGGGTCAGAGACAGAAGAACTGTCAGCTCTCATTGGCCAGCCAGCTTAGGCAAATGGTTGGCTTGACATTTTAGTTCAGTGAAAAGTCCCAGTCTAAAGGCAACATGGCCAGAAGAAGACATCCAAGATCCCACTCTGACCTCTACACTCACACAGATGGCTGTGCACATAACATGCCTGTGCCACATACAGTTTTGCCTTACACATTCACCCTGCACACACATAGACAATACAGGCAAATAAATGAAGTTTGCTATTTTATATCATACTCTAGTGGTATATTACTTGTATTTTGATATCTAAATTTTGCCTGAAGACAAGAGAGAAAGTTAAAGCCACTAGAGGTCAGGCATTAGTGATGCACACCTTTAATCCCAGGATTTGGGAGACAGAGGCAGATGGATCTTTGTGAGCTCAAGGCCACCCTTGGGTACACATGATCAGTGTAGAAACAAATCCGGGTGGTGGTGGCTCATACCTTCAATCCCAGTACTAGGAAGTCATACACCTTTAATCCCAGCACTAGAAGGAATATAAAACAGGAGAGAGAGGCTTAGTCTGACTAGTTAGCAGTTGCCCAGCTATGGTAAAGGTAAGACTTCTCTAGTGGCTTGACTGCTTTGCTTTTTCTGGTTTCCAGGTTGAACCCCAATTTCTGTGTCTGGGTTTTTATTATTCATGAAACTTCACACTATAATATAGTTTGTTAAAATGGGACTTATTAATATCTAACATTAATATTTTATTATAAAGCCAAGAAGTTACCATAAATGATTGGTCTAAAATAGTTTATGCATTTTACCCAACATTATAACACATGCCTATATTCCCAGCACTGCAGAGGCTAAGATAGGAAGATACCAAGATAAGGCCATCATAGACTATCTGAAACAATAATTCTGAATTTTATTTTATTTTATAGAGGATGTGGGTTTTGAGCATTGGTATCAGTCAGCCTAAAGACTGATACCCACCAGGTATACACCATCAAGCAGCCATCCTGCCTTTCAATACTGCAATGCAACCTCTGACACTTAAGCTATGGAGCAAGTTTTAGGACATCAGTGTCATGAAATGAAGACTTCCAGCTCAGTATGGAGAGAAAACTAATGGAAGTTCTGGATTCAAAACTCCCCAGACTCGAAACAACCAAAGCCCCTTTTCTATGACAGATTCTATCTGCATGCTTTCTCTATAGTAAACTCACTGTGATTTTAATGGCTCTCTGAGTCCTGGGTCCTAGCAAACTATACATTGTAGCCATAATTTTCTGAACCCCCAAATGACAACTGTTAGAAGTGAGATATTTTTACAAATCAATGTTTCTGTTTGTAACAGGAGCAGCAGGCTGCTTGTTGTCCCGCCTAGCTTACACCTGAAATAATCACACAGAAACTGTATTTATTTAAACACTGCCTGGCCCATTAGTTTTATCCTCTTATTGGCTAACTCTCACATCTTGATTTAACCCATTTCCAATAATCTGTATATAACCATGAGGTCGTGGCTTACCGGGAAAGATTCAGCATGTTTTTTGATTTGGTGTCTCCATGATGGCTCTCCATCTGCCCTTCTTCCCAGCTAAGTGCTCCCCTATCAAAAGGCCAAGGCAGTTTCTTTATTCAACCAATGAAAGCAACACATAGACAGAAAAATCTCCTACACCACCTATTGCCTGTATTCCAAAGAAATAAGTTTAAACTCTCATGAGATACTGAAAGTTGTTAAACTCCTTGACCCTATCCGACCTGTTATTTGGATTTTGCAGAATAAATATGTTATGGATTGAGTTTTAACATGTCAAACTTCATGCCTACATATATTGTTTAACAAGTTGGCTAAAGAAAGCACATTTGTCTGAAGAAATCAGCTAATTAGAGCTATAATACCTAAGAGTATTGTGAATGCGTATGTGTATGTACATGCCTGTGCATGCATGTGTGTCTGATAGATGCGTACACATGTGTATGTGATGGCAGGTACACAAGTGTGTGTGGGATCCAGAGGCTTGCATCCGTTTCTCTATCTCTTCTCCCTCACTCCCCCCTTATCTCCTGAGCAAGTTGTTTCATCTGGAGCTCACAATTCAGCAAGACTGCAGGACCTGCAAGCTCTAGGAGTCCTTCTATCTCATAAGTGTGTTGATGCCAGAGCTGGGATCTGAACTTACAGCCTCTCGCTTGCATAGCAAATGCTGCACTAGCTGGCTCATCTCCCACCCCCTACTTTTAAGATATGAGTTTAGAAAAGCAAAAAGAAAGAAGCAAAGCCAGACAAAGAAAAGAAATTCTCACACAGGGTAAGATTGCAGGCAGGTGGGAGAATTAGCTGTGGGAAAATAAATTCCCTACATTGCTCTTCTGATCTATATTTGTTTCTTATAACAAGAATTTCCTCGAAAAAATTCCTCTTCTTCTTCTTACATTTATGATTTTGCTGATGTTAGAAAACCTCCCTCACATTGATTATCTTAAGGCTTTCACTGGCGAGATAGCTTAAGGCTTGGAAAGTGCTTGCTATACAAGTATGAGGTGCTGAGTCAAAAGCCCGAGCACCCCTGGGTGTGCAGGCACCTGCTTGCAGTCCTAACAAAGCAGACAGCAGGACATAGTCCTCTGGGCCTCAGCCAAGTGGGGCATGCTTGATCGCCTTTTGTTGTTTTCCACTGTCCAGGCCTATAACCACGCCAGACTTCCAACTACTAGCCGAGAATCCCGCAGCATGCTCTCCTAGTATCTCCACCTCTCCTTAACTCCCTAAGCAATGCCACTGTTCTGGGCTGAAGATAAAACAACCACGCCGAGGCTTCTTATTGAAGCCTTCATCATCATTGTGGTGTTCAGAGGTCAGACCTTTGGGGAAAGCTGACTGCGATCCTGATGGCTTAGAACTAATCAGTGGTTTACCCATTTCTTAATCCGTAATTTGTTGCTGTTATCGAGACAGTGAGAAGTGTGAATAGGGTTCTCTCTGGGACTTCTTTTCTTCCTCTCCCCCGCCCTGTCCCAACTCTATCTATCTCCCTCTCTCCCTCCATGGCTGCCACCTCGTGAATAACTTCCATCTGCTGTGAGTTTTTTGCTGGCCGCAGGCCTAAAAGCAATGAATCTAGTAGACCATGGGAGAAAACTCTCCAAAGATTCACCTGCCTCCATTCAGTTGTTTATCTCAGGGATTGTATTCCAGCAAGAACAATCTAACATTGTCATCAAGACATCTGTTTTGCACACAGAGTGATCCATGACTCTTGAGGTTCATATTAATGACCAAATTATTTAGAGATCACGAGGGCTCCTTGGCATTGTGGTTGCTACTCATCTCCAAACTGTAAGCCGGTTACTGTTTGTGAGAATCCAAGCATGACCTTAAGACAGATGGAAAAGATTCACACCTGAATTCATGTCATTCCAGGGAGGAGGAGTGTGATTTGTATCTACACAGACAGTAAAATACATGGCTCCTGAAGGGGAAACAGTGAGCAAGTGGGACCCAACATGGTGTGTTATTTTACACATATGTTCACGTGGTCTTTCCTTTCTTTTTATTTTTAACTGATAATTCAAACCAAAGAAAAAGTGTCCTTGATTTGCACATTGATCACACCAGTTGTCATGGGGTTTCCAATGAAGCCTCTCACAGCAGATAGAAGTGTATCTGTGTCTAGGAGCCTGGCGTGGGACAAAGTGGGATCCCACGAGCAATAGTACAATGAGTAATACTACGTTTGTTTACACGTGAAAATAGTTTGATATATATACTTTGCTCTTCTGCACGGTGGGAAGTGGTATTTAAAGATGTCACTCCGGACAGATGGGGTCTATTATTTGTAGTCTGAGGCATTTCTAGCTCATTGTGGACTACTCTTACTATGTGCTGTGTGTTGCATTTCTGGAAGCATGGGTGTGAGGAAGCATTGAGTTTTGGATGTTGTAGGGTTCATAAGACTGACTTCTTGCTAGAGAATATGGGGAGTCTAGGGTATTTACATTTAGATTGAAAATAGAAAAAATAATAAAAAAAGAACGGCCCCAACTAAGCCCCTAAGAGCATAGTTTAATCATAACCTTTCCAAACTGACCACTTACAAGTGCAGGGTGAGCATTCTACAGCATGACCAGCCCAAACTATGACCACTCTATAGCATGAACAGCCCAAACTATGACCACTCTATAGCATGACTGGCCTATACTATGATCATCCTACAGCATGACCAGCCCGAACTATGACCACTCTATAGCATAAACAGCCCAAACTATGAGCAACCGACAGCATGACCAGCCCAAACTATGAGCATCCTATAGCATACCCAGCCTAAGATATGAGAATCCTACAGCATGACCAGCCCAAATTTTCTCTTTCTCTGTTTTCTTGGATAAAATTCCTTTTCCTAAAATGAATTTTCTTTCATTTCAAAATTAGTATAAATATCAATTATATTTTAGTGTCAAAAAAATTTATGTTTTGAACATACTTTTCAAGCCTGTCATAAAACTTTATATACTTTTGAAATAACAATTTAACAGGTGTGTATGTGTAAGTGTGTGTGTGTGTGTTTGAAAATGATGTCATTGGATTAGTTGTGTAGATGCCTGTAAATTTTCTTGTCTTGAACTCTGATGATTTCTAACTCTAGGTTCCTAGCCTTTCTGGTCATATAGTCTGCTATAGCCTCAAATGATTAAATTTCTTTTGAGAAAAGATAATACCTGTCCTATCTACTTTAGGGTGCTTTGGGTGTTAACTTAGATAATTAAATTTCCTGTACAAACTAAGGAGCGATATAGCTGCATAAGACATTATCAGTGTTATTTCCACTTTTTATGAGGAATTTCATATTCTGTTAATTCCTTGTAATTGTTGTAAGGGATCAGGGGAGATTTCTAAACATTACTGAGAACAATCTACAGTAGAGAATGATTGAGTACTTGAATCCACTGTGAATTTCTTCTAGTAGTTTCTCCCCCGTCTTGTGAAAAGAGCCCTCTTCATGTGTTTATGTGGTTTAGATAGCTTTTAATTTGTTTCTTCTTACTTTCTCTCAGCTATCACCGTCACTGCCCCTGTGGGAAGCTTTCTTTGTCTTATAATACATTTTTAAGTGAGATAGCAAGGCTGTTTTAGTTTAATGCATTTTTTTCTTCGTGTTTCCTGTAAGTGGCATTTTGAGCAATTTCAGATTTATTCTGTTATAATGGCATTTTAAAAAGATTACCCTTAGGCATTATGATGGTTTTAGAATAAATCTAGCTAAAAATTTCATCTGCCATGTAAAACAGAAAGCTCCTAAATGTCTCTAAACACAGTCCTTCTTTCGGAGACTTGCTATTTGTAGGCAAGTTCATCTCCTGAGAATATTGAACAGTGATTCATGGCACTTATTAAACAATGTGTATTTTCAAAGCAAACTACAATCATCAATTCCTTTAACTACCCATCCTGCCCAGTACTAAGGGGCAACTGTGACCACACTACGACCTGAGCTGTTATGAGCACCCAAGACTGCTCTCTCTGCCGCTCACACCATCCTGCCCGCTTTGATTAGAAGTCACCTTTGGAACAAGAAAAGCAAAGTGTAAGCTGTTTCCTCTACCCCTTGTCCTCTGTTTCCTCCTAAGTGGAATGACCTGTTGATGCTTTAGCGGGACTGTCTGTAACACTGCAGCTCCATGGTAGTTGGCTGAGGAAGTCTGATGACACGCTGATGCGGAGAGATCACTGTGGGCAACTCTTTGTACCCGCCCTTTAAGGTCCAATTTCAATGTTATTTTATAATGGAAAGGGTCTATCAAGCTTCTCCTTCTGTCTTCCCATGATTTACTCAACTTCTTCCTCTGGTATTCTCAAATAATTCCTTACATATTTTACATATCATATTTTACATATCATAGCTTTTACTACAGGTTTTATTTTATTTTATTTTTGCCTAGGGTCGGGGCATGCAGGCTACACATCTCATTTGTCCGTCAATCTAAAGTCATTCCTCAGCACAGCGGCTGGAGGATGTATAAAGTCAAATGTTTTAGAATCCCTTGGTAGGCAGAACATAGCTATTCTCGGAGGCTTTTTACCTAGGCACCTCTCTCTGTGGCTTGTGTGTGAAGATAAAATAAGGAGCCTCAATCAGATGAACTTTAGTGCTCCTCTTGCTTCTCAGAGAGACGAGATAGAACTTCCCACAGAAGACAGGAAGCAGTGAGAATCCCCACCCCCACCCCAAAGACTCATCATGGCATGTTGGATGGCCCATGACATCTTCGTCATAGTGGCTCTCACCGCTGAGGAGGTCCTTTATTGTCACCATAGCCATTGTCCTAGTACAATACTTTCACTGTGCCTGACACTGTTCTTGATGTCTCAGCAATCACATAATGCTTAGCATAGACATGCAATGTGAGAATCATTATTTTCATTCTTCAGGCAATAAAAGGCCAGGTTCCAAAAAGACTGAGAAAATAGCGCAAGTGACTACACTGATGAGCAAGGCTGCCAGATGTTGAACCTTGTGGCATGAGGATGTTGTTTCTTTGTGCTACCTGTATGACTTGGCACCATCTCTGGGTCGCTTGTTTCTTGGAATACCTGCTGATTGTGTCAGCTCCCTTTTCTTCTTTGTCTACGAAGGGGCGATTGGTGAGAAGCCCATTCAGTGGAACGTTGCAGTTCTATGGCTGCTCACAATCCCCATGTCCTCTAAAAAAGCCTCCTATAGAAGGTGTCACCATTAACAGCAAATGGAGCTCTGATCACAGGAGGAATGGGGACAGGAGCTGAGGCCATTATTCTCTACTCTAAGGTATCTAAAGCAGACCATATCAGCTTTTATGTTTTCATTCCTTGCTTTGAGGCCTGTACCTTGAAGGCTACCTTTCTTCTCGGGTCCCCCAAATGGTTTTTATTCTCAAAATTATAAAAGGCCATGCTATTAGTGCATGCTCACGCTGTTTAAAGGCACAAAACCTTTTGAAAATCTTGAGTACAATTACATAGGGTGTGTTTAATTTTTAAAAAGACAGATTGTACTCTATTACTTCAGGCTAGCATTGTGGCACATTTCCTTGGTGTTTTAGAGCATGAGGCTCAATGCAGAGTTAGCTAGAACCATTTGAAAAATACCTGACAGGATATAGAGTCATTTGTAATTTACATCAATCAGGGAAATCAATGAAATTAGCTACGGTTTATTGTTCTCTGAGGTTTGGGTGCGCCAATGGCTCACTTCATTGGTAAGCTTCCTTTTGTCTTATAACCCAAGCTCATCATCCTCAAATTAGTACAAAGGACAGCCAAACAGGGATTGGAAGTGTGTGTGTGTGCATGCGTTTGCATGTGCACATGCATGTGTGCATGCATGCATGTGTTGTAATGTTGTTCTGAATGTTAAAAATGTTTTTGGATATTTAAAAAAGCTACTATCACTTCTACCTTTCTCTGTTATTATTTCTTTATGTGAATATGTGGTATGGGTATATGGTGTGGTGTGTGGCTGTGGTTCATGAGTGTACAGGTGTGTGTGTGTGTGTGTGTGTGTGTGTGTGTGTACATATTTGTAAGCAGAGTAAGGTTTCTGCTCTTCTCTGTTCCCTCTGCCTTGTTGCCTTGATACATGGTCGCTGCCCATTTGATCTTGGCTGGTTAGGCAGTGATTGTCTTCCCCACTCCCATCCCTCCCAAAGGCATGCACAGCCATGTCCACCCTTTCACATGCCAGCTGGGAATTCAAATTCAGGTCTTCCCGCTTGCAGAGCAAGTGCCCTCACTATGGAGCCATCCCCTCCGCCCTGCCTTTACTTTAACACAGGCGCATTGTCTTAGTAGTTGGGCTTCATTGCTGTGAAGAGAGGTTATGACCACGGCAACTCTTATAAAGGAAAAGCATTTCATTGGGGTGGCTTACATTTCCACAGGTTCAGTCCATTCTCATCATGCTGCAACATGGTGGCATGCAGGCAGACATGGTATTGGAGAAGTAGCTGAGAGTCCTAAATCTTGACTTGTAGGTAGCAGGAAGAGGTCTGAAACACTGGGCATGGCTTGAGCATATATGAGACCATAAAGGCCACCTCCACAGTGACATATTTCTTCCAACAAGGCTATATCTACGCCAACAAAGCTACACTTCCTAATAGTGTCACTCCCTTTGAGGGCCCTTTTCCTTCAAACCATCATACAGGTCTGTATTTGGTTGAAGAGGCTTCATTTTAAGAGACTTTCATACTGACAGAGGGAAAACGGGCAGAAGATACAGAGGTTTCATATTATCCCCTTTGCCTCACACGTATAACATCTCTCATTACCAATACCGCCACTAAAGTGATGGATTCATTATAATTGAGAAACCTAATTAATTTACTATGTCCCCCAAAGCCCATAGTTCACTCCTGCTGTTTTGTCTTCTGTGGTTCCTACAAATACATGACCCATATCCAATATGAGAGCATCGTGCAGAATCATTTCACTGCCTGAAAAGCCCTGGGTACACCAGCTTCACTTCTTTTTTTTTCTTTCTTTCCTTTTATTTATTCTGTGCGTCTTTCACATCATATATCTTAGTCTCATTCCTTTTCCTGTCCCTTTGTAACTGCTCTCTGTTCTTGCAATCTCCTCCCCCCAAAAGTAAAATAAAATTTAAGAGAAAAAAGAAAATGAAAGAGAAACGGAAAAATCAGTCTCATCATAGAAGTTGTAGTGTGACCCAGTGAGCCACGCAGTAAACCCTTTTGTTCATATATCTTTACTTGCAAGTAAGTGTTTGTTGCAGAGTCATTGGTCTGGTTTGAGACCTCTGGTTTCTGCTACACTGTGAATGTTGAGTTCCCACTGGAACTCCTCTCAGATATTCTGTTGCTGCCCTGTGTTGTGGAAATCCTGTAGCTTTGCGTCTGCAGGACGAGTCCTTTCATGTGTTCCAGTAGATCATAGACGGGGTGGATGTTGGAATAGGCTAACACACAACCCTGATTCTGGGCCTGGGTAGTTGCAGGGTTGTCTAGCCTGCCAGTTCTCCCTTGTCCTTACCACCAGGGTGAGCTCTCTGGCATTGCCCTGGCTAGTCCACCCCTTATAGCAGTGAGCAAGGGGTGGGGCAGTTCTCCTGCTTTCACGTCCTCAAGGTCAGATCTCCCATATCTATACCCTCGGGGCCATTTCTACTGTGTTGCCCAGGCCTGGTGTAGGGGCTGAAGCTGATAAGAGGCAGGACCAGCCGCTCCCACTCTTATGACGGCTTCATTTCTTAAGTCCTGTATCCCTAGCAGCTCGTCTTTGTATTGACAGTGTTGGATGGTCTTGAGCAAATCAAGACCGTTTAGCTATTTGAGGATAACAATTTGTTCATGTATTAATCTTATTTGTCTTAGGTCTAGTTTCTTCGATGTATATGATTAAGGGTTATACATTCTTGATTTTTGCCTTACGAATAATTTCCTTGTGAAAGCCTGGGTGATTTTGGAGATAGTAAAGAGGAACTTTGAAAACATTGGGCTTCCTGGGATCCATCACCATTGATTTCAGTAAACAGACACTGGGCACAGCACAGTAGGGCGAAGACAATGCAAAGCATTAAGTTTGTAGCCTTGCCATGCTAGTGCCTGGAATGCATGTGTTGAAATTAGTGTGCTAATAAATGTCACAAACATATGGCATTTCCAAGAAAGGGGTCAATACCACCAGATAACAAAGTTACATAGAACTTAAAAGTTATATGTAAAATTCAGGAAGTAAGACTTAAGGAAATTTTGTTCCATAAAAGCATTGCAAGCAAGCAAAAAGGTAACTTAGTGAAGAGTGTCTTTTCAAGGAGAAAATACTCAGATAGCTGGCTTAGAGTTTGAGTTGTGTGACAGTCAATGAGAAAGAATAGGGTTATGAGTTAGAGGAAAGGAATGAGCCACTAAACGATGTCATACAGATATTTTCATAAACACTGAAAGCAAGCAATGAAGACAGAGTGCAGAGCATACGGCTTCTGCTGCTGGATAGGCTTCAGAAGCCTGTGAGAACACCAGTCCAGTAAGAAGATACCTTTGCTGAGCTCCTGATTTATAAAATCATTCATTGTTCTCTCCACTCCCGTGAGCTCAACTTTTAAGTTCTTTCTCATTGACTCATTAAGAACTGTGGACTCTTGTCCCAGGATCAAAACACCTTTCTTTGTTGTTCCTTGTGACAAGTGTCTCAGATATTGCTTTTGACCTAGTGCGACATGAGCAAGTCTCTGGAGCCACACAGGACTGCCTCGTTGTGTATGTGTGTGTGTGTGTGCATGTGTGTGCACCTCTCTCTCCTTCTTGTCCTCTCTCCCCTACCTTTCCTTCTTCTCCCCACACCCCATCTCTTCTCCTCTGCCCATAACCCTATGTGTGCATATTAGCCTATATTAGCCTATCTTTCTGAATGTATAAAGACATATATGCGTATAATATTTTTCCTAAGACTTCATGGGAAGAAGGATAATAATATCATTGAAATAAATATTTTACCCACTCTCTTCCTTGTATTATTCATTCAGTGAGATCATAGTTCTTATTCTAATCATTTCCAACTGTAGAAACTAAGAATATTTGACTTATTATTTATAATTTCTGACCGAACATTTAAGACTGTATTTACATATTCAGTGTTTGCATTAAATATACAGAAAATATGATTGGCAAGATTTAGTAGACACTTGTATATTCATAAGCTTAAATAAAACTGACTTTGTTCTAAAGTCCTTTAAAAAAATCAATAGTTTTACAAATGTTCTAATTGTGTTAAGGCCAGTACGCTGTAGGTGTCAAAACATTACAGGAAAACATTTTATGACAAGGAGCCAAAGCTTTCCATTTTTTTCACAAATTATTGATGACTTAATTTTTTTAAATATTTAAGATTTATTTTTAGAATTTCATAGCTCAGTACTGTAATTTACATCATTTAACCCCACCCCCTTCTCACTATAAATCCTCCTTTGCTCCCTACCTTTCTCTCAAATTCATTACCTATCCTTTTTAAACATATATAACCCACTGAGCCCATTTAGTCTTGCTCATGTGTGTGTGTTTAGGGCTGATTGCATGGGATTGGAACAGGGGGCTTGTTCCTTAGAAAGAGTGATTATTTCTTAGTGTCCATTAATTGCCTGCAGCTCTTTATGTAGGGATGGGTCTTTGTGAGATTTTCCCCATTCAAACTGGCATCTGAACTGGTGTTTTACAAGATCAGGTCTTGTTTCTTTGTGGGTTTTTTTTTTTTTTTTTGAGACAGGGTTTCTCTGGCTGCCCTGGCTGTCCTGGAACTCTTTCTGTAGTACAGGCTGGCCTCGAACTCACAGAGATCTTCCTGCCTCTGTCTCCTGAGTGCTGGGGTTAAAGGTGTGTGCCACCACCGCCTGGAACAAGTCTTCTTTAAGAGACCCAGTTGTTAGGATTTCACGGGTGCCATTCCCTGTCGTATATGGAAGACACTATCTCCTGATGTGTCTGGCTCTTAGGATGGTTCCCTCTTCCTTCTTCCATGATGCTCTCTGAACCTCAGATGTGAGAACTGTGTTACAGCTGTATCAGCTAGAGATAGTCACTCAATAAAATGGGTGTCCTGCATTTTAACCAGTTACAGGTGGCTGTGATGGTATCTGCAAAAAGAAGCTTCTTTGCTGAGGGGTGAGAACTACAGTTATCCACGGTGTAGGACAGGTCTTTAGCATACAGCTGAAAATTACACTGGTTTAGGAAGGTGACAGCGGTATGCTCTCCTCCTGGATCCATGCTTCACCAGTCACAGGAAGCTCACTAGGCTATAGTACCAGCATGCATTTCTTCTGGGTAAGTGAAGTGGTTAGATGGCTGTGGGTTATCCCTGAGATACGGTTGACTGCTGCTTACTGGTCATCATGGTTCATTGGCTTTACACCTGTGGAGGACTTTTAATTGGTTTTCTCCCTTGACAGCTCACAAAGCATCCTGAGATAATAGGAGAGGAAGTCCTCAGGAAGGTGCTTTCTAGGTCAGCTCCATTGTGTGGTGTGTTCAGCAGTGGGATCTTACCTTTAAACTATGAGAGGCAATGAAGGGCATTTGCAATAGTCGGTGCAGCATAACTTCATTTAACTTGTTACACACACACACACACACACACACACACACACACACACACACGACAGTTCCTCCACAGGACAAGGCTTCCATAATATCTCTAGAACAGTGGTAGTTGTAATTTAGGCACTCAAGAAATTTAGCTAGGTTAAAGGAAATAGACCTCAACGAACACACCCCAGCCATAACATAGTATTATTGTGTGGAACAGTGTCAGCCTGGGAGCTGTGTACAATAAGGACCAATCTCCTTAGGCTTCTCACTGAGAAAATCATGTTGGATGAGCTGAGCCTGTGGACTACATGGCTGTACAAAGTGTAGACACAGACACTGGAATTATGAAGAATTTATGTGATTCCTATTGTGACTTTGTAGAGGAAAAGCAACTCAACCCTTAAAACAACTAACTAAAAATAAAATCAATTAAACACCTAGATAACTTTCTGGAAAGATCTCCTACTCACATGAAAATGCCCACCTCCTCCACTAGTTCACTTGGCTGAGGATGACGTAAATGAAGAACTGTTTTCTGGAAACATGTTAAGTGGGCTTCTGGTTTAGGGATTTTCATTGATGACAAGGCTACCCATTTTCTTTCTTTGTGAAAGCGACTCCTCCTGAGCATTGGTAGTTGAAAACGCAGCTTCCACATTCGCAGGGAATGTGTGGGGAAATATTAGCGAGTGAATTTTCAGAAGTCTCCAGAATGTGTTACTGCTAATCTTCTGAGCCATTAGTGGTATTCATATGATAAAATGTTAATGTTTCTTTTCTAATTTAAGTGCATCTCTGAACATACCTCAAAGCCAAGGCGTGCTGGGTTGAAATGAGGAATGTGATTGGATTTGATTTTAATAGAACGGAGCATTGATGGAATTGAGAATGGCCTCATTATGACTCTCGGTCCCATACTAGATCTTTGCTTTCTGCATTAAAGAGCATATGGTAATAACTTTTTTTAAAGCTGTACTGTTAAAGATTTAGTGGAAAGATTATCTAGAATACTTTTTTTTATCAACTATCTTATTTAAATCGAGGAATTCTTCAAAGCATTAGCATTAAAAATCCACAGAGCCCACAAAATTAAAGATAGGAAAATCTATTAGGTTATCTTTCTTCTCCCAGAAAGCGATTACTTCAGAGGGAAGAACTATAAAAATGAAAATAATATATGAAGCCATGATAATGTCAACACTGGAGATGGGAAACCAAAGGATACACTGTGTCAGCTGCAAAAGAAATCAGCTGAACTAAACATTTCCTTCTCTCAGCCAATCCTGACCCTACTCTCTATGTGTTGTTTACATGTCAAAGAATTCATAATTATATCTTCAGTTATCTTTGTTTGTTTTCTGAGTGTTTCTGAGACCCCTTTCTTTTGGGAAGAATCAGCTGAAGTGGGAACTGGATTGAACATTCCCAATGTGAAGTATCATCTGGAAGTGATTTAATGAGCTTGGTCTTTCTGGTGTTGATTCTCAATATAGAATTCAATTTAATCACCCATGTGGCTCATATGCATTTTGTTACATAGTATAACCAGAAAATGAAATGACATTGTGTTATATATATACATATATATATGTATATATATATATAAGAAATTGATCATTGGCACTTTTAGAAATAAATTATGTCTCTGATTTTATTTCCCATAAATCGATAAGTATCATTATCCTGATTGCATGATTAGATAATTACCTTTAATTTATCAGTTGAGACCAGAAAGGGGTGTCCAGCCTTTTGAAACTGGGATGGTGTCGCATCTAAAGACGGATTGGGTTCTATGCATAGCTCCTCCGGGATGCCCACTAATGGCTGGCTGAGCATGCCTGACAGAATCACTCTGATACTTTTCACTTTGGATAAGTCGGTAACTGGCAGAAGAAGGTCCAGCCTGTAGCTATTATCACACTGATTCAGCTTCTTGCTAGCAGGACACACAGTCTGGTCTGGTCCAGTCTGGTCCGGTCTGATCTGGTTGTGATTAGTCTGGTCTTCACGTAGGGATATCTTATTTAGTAACAGTATGGGTGGTGCAGTGTCTTACTGGGTCTGGTGATGGACAACTGTCTCAACCTGGTCACTCAGGTGGAATGCTAGCAGCTCTAGATGAACTTTATAGCCCCACTGAAGAAATGGCACTTTCTAATTTGATTTTTGATGATCTACACCTATTCTAAACACTTGTTAGACATTAAGGCTCATTGTAGGAATCGGAGGAAAATAACCTCAGAAACTTTATCTATGAATAGAGAGAGAAGGAAATGGATGCTTAACTCCAAGAGTTATTGTAAACAATATTTATTTTCATACCTGAATGTTACTGGCCCATGGTGTGTCAGAGGGCTTCTGGGTGTTATAAAGCAATCAGGACGGTGCTTCCAGATTTGCCCTGGGTCTCTCAGCTGTTGTCTTCCTCTGCCTACTTTCGCCAGTTGCTTTTGACCCTTCTCTGTGGCTGCCACTCTCCAAAAGGCTCTTTGATGATTCATCTAGAATCTGCTAAAACCTGAGCTGCCTGCCACTCCTGTGTGCGTTTTCTTAATAAGATTATTTGAAGCGGGAAGACCCACCCTCCATCTGGGCCACCCTGTTGATAGCAGCCCCCATAAAAGGACATGGAAGAAAGAAAAGTTGCTTTTTTGCCTGCTTGCCCTCACTCCCTCTGGGAGGTGAGTCTATTTTGTTGCTGTGACCACTACAAAATCCAACTTCTTCAGGATTTCAAAGTAGATTGAAGATCAGTTACTCCCCCCCCCCCCAGGCAGCAAATCTCCAGGACACTGGTGCCAGATGGGGACTCAGGAGACAGCCAGCCTCTTAATAGAGTTGCTACCACCAGATTCTAGGTTTTTCCATAGTGAGATAGTCTTTGCTGGATATTCACTTTATCTATTTATCTATTCTGTTCCTTTAGGGAACCTTGACTAATACAGAGAGGTGAAGGAACCTGTCTAAATTCAACACCCAGTGAAGCAGGAAGAGAACTTAGATGTAAGTCTCTGGGAGTGCAAAGCCCCAGCTTTGCACGCCAGACTGTGCTTTCTGCTTCTGCACTGTGAATCTTGTCACTTACACTTAGTGGCTTGGTCCATATGCCAATGGGCTAATGACTTATTTTCTTCCTCCATGTGTTACCCAGCATAAGCATCATACACTCTGAAATGGATTCTCTCCCGTATCATATGGGAGAGCAGACCCTCATTTACATATTCATTTCTCTTAATGCCTTCTAAAAAGAGTTGTTGAATCATGTTTCTTAACACTGAAGCTGAAAATGTCATATCCACACTGATGGAAATAATTCTGCAAGCAATCCAAAGATACTATTTCATAAAATACTCCAAATACTCTATCTGATTTAAAATGTGATGTTCGGAGTTTAGGGTTTAGGCCTAACCTTAGCCCAAAATTGCATTGAATAAAAAATTGAAATGCACAGACAGTTCAAAAAGACACTAAGAGAGATGTGAAGAGAGCTAAAACACAGGGGAGTGGGGAGACAGAAAGAGCACAAAGGGGTGACTATGGTCACAGTAGATTGTTACAGCCATGCATTGGAAATGTTGGAATGAAGCCCATTATTTTGTACTTAAAAAGTAGATAGAAAAATATGCAGCCACTAACTATCGACTAATGAAAGCTGTACTAATGCATTAGCATCAGCTAATACATTTATACAGAGCCCTAGTTCACCACAGCTACCCAGAGTGCTAGCTCTGTGGTCACTAACACAGGCGTATAACAGGTGACAGGAACGTGATTGAGGCTGGCAAGGTGACTTAACAGGTAAAGGCTCTTGTCACCAAGCCTGATGACCTGAGTTTGATGCCCAGGACCACGCAGTACAAGGAGAGAACCAGCGCCTGCAAGTGCTCTTCTACCTCCCGTCAAGTGCTATAGCAGAGCATGTATGTTTTGCATGTGAACACACACAGAGACAGGTTAACACATACATACATGCTTGCACATAAAGAATCACATACATTTCCACACACACTCATACACATACTTGAACATACTCGTACACATGCTCAGACACACTCACACACAAGCTCACACGCACATTTTCAAATACATGCTCACATATACACACACGTGTTCACACACAAATGCTCACATATACATACACATAAACACATGCTCGTCTATACATGTGCTCACATATACTCACACATATGCTCATGCACATGCTTTCTCACACACTCACATAAATTCACACACATTCATTAACACACATGAGTATACACAATCACACACATGATCACATATACACAAACTCTAACATACACGCTCACACACTCTTACACACACACTCTCACATGCTTACACACTCACACACAGTCATACACATGCTCACACACACTCACACATACACATTCACCCACGAACTCACACACTCAGAAAAACACTCCTGCATACACACTCATACGCTGTAGAATATTTTAAGGCATCATACTTTCGTTTATGTTGCATTTGTTTTACTCCGTGAAGCTGCGCTACTGTGTTTATCTAAAACATCTGATGATCTAATAAACAGTTGATCAGCCAATAGGGAGGCAAGAGAAAGAGAAATAGGTGGGACTGGCAGGCAGAGAGGATAAATAAGAGAAATCTGGGAAGAAAGAAAGAAGGAGCAAGAAGACAAGGAGAGGAGGATGCTAGGGACCTAGCTACCCAGCTACCCAGCCAGCCATGTGATAAGAGTGAAAGTAAGATTACAGAAGTAAGAGAAGAAAAAAGCCCAGAGGCAAAAGATAATCGGGACAATTTAAGAAAAGCTGGCAAGAAACAAATGAAGCCAAGGCCAGGCATTTATACCAAAGAATAAGCCTCCGTGTATGACTCATTTTGGAGATGGGTGGTGAACCCTCTGAAAGACAAAAGGCCAAGGAGCAAAAGAGGAAAAACAACCAACAATACTCATACATACTCTCATACACACTGACCCACAAACACAAAAGCTTTATACATATACTCACATACACACATATTCACACACACACACACACAACTCATATATACAACACTCGACATTTGTGCACAGATGCAGTCATGCATACATATCTCACACACATAATTTAAAAATATAGTAAAGAATAAGAACAATCACTATCATACAATCTTGTCACTGCTGTATGAGGCTGAAGCTATGCTGGAGGACTGTGTCCTTGTGTCCCTTTGTGGTGAAGTTATGATGGAGGAGTGTCCCTTGTGTCCCTTATGGTGAAGTTATGTTCTGAGGACTCTAACTGTACATTTTCTTTCTTGTCTTATTGATAAAAGGGAAAATACATAAGGTCTGTCTGCTCATTTGTTTTCCTCAAATTTCCATCCTATTCGTGTTTCGCTTCAACAGTGTGTGCGAGGAGTTGCCAGGATGTGGGTATCTGTGATGGGTCCAGGGAGAACAGAGCCAGGTGCAGAAAGAAAGACAAGTCCCCTAAACCCAGCAGAGTGTACTGATCATGACAAACCTGGGGCAAGGCCAGAGGACAGGTTCCTGAGCCCTAAAGCCTCAGTAAAGGAGTGCGTTTGGGGCCTCACTAGGAGGGGGGACATGCAAGGGAAACCCGATGCTCCAAGTAGAACAGCAAACCTCAAACATGTAAGACAGACACACCTCTCAGATCAAGCAGATTCTGTCATAAAGCACATATAATTAGCAATCATTTGGTAGACTTTCCTGTTGATCACAAGGTAAAGAATATTAGATTTACTTATTTGCTTTTCGTTTACATCACAATGTGAAAGCCACTTACCATATATTAGAGGCATTTCTAGACCTTCAAGCTTGTTAGTATGAAATGTCTTTTCTTGCCAAACTGATGCTAAATTCTTATCCATGGGGTGTCTCTTTGGAGTGAAAAACTCAGGTACACTGAAAAAAAAATCAGCTTGTGACACATTCAGGCACAAAAGAACATATTATGGAGGGGGAGTTCCCTAACATGTGTATTTTATGTCATGCTAGCAGCTAGCAGCACTTAGAAACTTCAGGAGATGCCAGGAAACTATCTTTAGTATCTTTAGAGTTGATTCATTGTTGTTTTTTAACACCTTTGGAGAATTTCATACATGAGTATTGTATTTACATCAGTCCACCTACTGCGTCCTCCAACTCCTCCGAAGACCCTCTCACTCACCACCAATTTCAAAATTTCATGACATCTTTGTATGTTTCTGTGTGTGTGTGTGTGTGTATGTGTGTATGACCACTGAGGATTGGATAACCTATCAGGAGACCTATCCCTGCAGGAACTGCTTCTCCTTTCCATAGCAGCCATTAATTGCTGCAGCTCTTCATCCACGGGTGGGGTCTTGTGAGGCTTTCCCATCCACATGAAGATGTTAGCTCGGCTGTCTTTGTGCAGGTCTTGTTTAGGCAATCTTCTTAAAATTCCATGCTTTCCTAGGTTTCGACATCGCCTCCCAAATGTCCCTAAATTCCAGTCATTTCTAGTGCAGTGGAAATTCCCTGAAATCTACTAGAGTGATCCTAGCAAGGTTCCTAGTAATGGCAGACATGGAGCCTCAAGCGGCCATCTTCTGTAACCAGGCAAGGTTCCCAGCATTGGGACTGGAACACCAACCAGCCACAAAATCCTTCATCCTACAGAATGTGCAGGGGTAATGGCGGTGCAGAACTTGTGGCAGTGGCCAATCAATGACTGGCCCAACTTGAGGCTCACGTCATGAGAGGAAGCCCACACAGAAGCAGGAGAGCCCAGAGATCCAGGGTAAAAGCAAACATGACTGTTTTTTTAAAGACTCAAATGAAATGATTCCTAATGATTTTCTGCTAATTTTATAAATTGGTGCTTAGCCCAGTTGTCATCAGAGGGCCATCATCCAGCAACCAATGGAAGCAGATATAGACCCACAGCCAAACACTATGCAGAGCCAGGGAAACAGAAGAGGGAGGAGAAAGGATTATATAGGAGTCAGAGGGATCAAAGACACCATAAGAAAACCCATAGAATCTACTAACCTGGGTTCATACGGCCTCACAGAGACTGAATTGGCAAACATGGAACCTGTAGGGTCTGAGCTAGGTCCTCTGCATATACCATATGGTTGTGTAGCTTGGTCTTCTTATGGGATTCCCAGCAATGGGAGTCCCTGACTCTTCCTTGTACTTGGGAACCTTTCTTCCTACTGGGTTGTCTCATTCAGCTTTGACCTAAGGGTTTGTGCCTTGTCTTATTGTACCTTGTTAGGCCATGTTCATTGGCTATCCCTGGGAGGCCTGTTCTTATTTTTCAGCGGGAGGACAGGAGGATGAATGTATATGGGGGAGAAGGAAGGTAGGGAAGGGACTGGGAGAAGGAGAGGGAGAGGAAATTGTAGTCATCAGGATGCATGAGAAAATATATGAGAGAAAAATAAAAAGAAATTAAAAACAGATTTTATGCGTGATTTTATACCTGTCATATACAGAAGACACAATCTGGCGGCAGATGCTCTGGTCCTCTGACCCGTACGACGTTTCCTTCCACTCTTCTGCAGTGACCTCTAAGTCTCCAGTGCACAGCGTTGTGTTGTAAATATATTAGCTGGGACAGGCACCCCCAAGCCAGTTGTTTTCTGCATTTGACCAAGTACAACTTTCTGTAATAGTATCCATCTGCTGTAAAGGAATCTTTTTTGAGATTACATTTGTCTGTCTATTGGGATGAGGGTAGGTGTTTATGATATAGTTGGGAATAATGCTGGTTTAGGAAAATGACAGTATTAGGTTCTCCTCTGGAGTTCTAACTTTTAAAGTACCAGACGTGTGTTCCCACCCATAGACAGGGCCTTGAGTCTAAGTGGGTTGTTGGTTACCCCTGAGGTGTGTCATGATTACACCTTTGGGGATATCTTATTGTGCTGTTCATTGTTGTTCTCAATCTTTGCACCTGAATACGTGTTTTTTCTCCCTTATTAGCTTGCACTAGACACTATGAGCGTTATTCTTCAAGGAGGAAGCTTCCAGTTCCATTTGAGTTTGAGTCCTCCAAATGCTGTCTCTAAAGTGTGTGTGGCTTGTAGGAACTCTTCATGTGTATGTGTGTAGGTGTCCATGGGAAGGTAGATGGGCGTGCATGTGTGTACATATTTCTATGGAAACAAGAGGTCAACTTTAGACGTTGTTCCTCATGTGCCAATCCACCTTGGTCATCTTGAGTTTACCAGTCAGGCTAGACTGGCCAGCCAGTGAGTTCTAGGAATCAAGCGCTGGTCATCATGCTTGTGTAGCAAACGCTTAACCAACTGAGGTTTCTCCTCAGACTCTTCCGCACTCATCCCTTCACTCTTTATGTAAATAGTTGGGGAGGTGGAAATGACAAGGCTAGACATGGAGAAGTGGCTCCAGAAATGGCCGTCTTTGATGACTAGAACATGTTTTGTGAGTCTTAAGACCATAAAGGTCTCCAGGAAGATATCAAAAGACTAGATTGCTGAGGGATTCCTCAGACTAGACCTGTTAGTTTTCTCAAGGCAGCTTCAGAAGGTTGAATTCCGCCATTATAGGGAACGTGGCAGCCATTGATCAGCTGTTTGCTGAAGGAACTATATAAAGAATGCTCATATATATACAATACTACTTACTAAATGATTTACATTTTTTATAATATAAAATTTTATGACTTTATTTTCCTTTACTTAAAATAATGCAAAGGTACAATGATAAAAGCAGCTCATCTAGGCAGGGCAAAAACATCTCTAATTTGAAAATAATAGATACATCTTCCCTTTTCTAGTCTCATATTCGGAATTTAAAATCTGTAATTTAAATATTTCTGTGTATTATATATATGCATATATGTTTGTAAATATGCATATTACTCACATATTTTACTGAAACATCTCTAGTTTAAGAACTTTAAGAAAGGCCAATCTCCTGTGACCCTCCACACAAGGGACTTGTACAGACTGGTGCCTGTTGTAATAGGAGCGGCAGGCTACGTTTTTGGCACCCGGCCGCCCGCACAGCTAGCTTTACCTGAATAATTAAACGGAAACTGTATTTTTTTTTAAAACACTGCCTGGCCCATTAGTTCCAGCCTCTTATTGGCTAGCTCTTACATATTGATCTAACCCATTTCTAATAATCTGTGTAACACCACAAGGTGGCTTACCAGGAAAGACCTTAACCTGCGTCTGTTTGGAGTGGGAGACTCATGGCGACTGCCTGACTCAGCTTCTTTCTCCCAGCATTCTGTTCTGTTTACTCCACCTACCTAATTTTCTGTCCTATCAGGTCAAGCAGTTTTCTTTATTAGTTAACCAATGAAAGCAACAGATAAGATACAAGACCTACCTCCATCATTTCCCCTTTTTCTGTTTAAATGAAAAAGAAAGGCTTTAACTTTAACAGTAAAATTACATATAATAAAACAGTTATTAAGTTAGAATTACAGTTAAATATTTGTATCTACTTTATCTTTTATCATAACTAAGGAAAACTATAACTATCCATTCTTTAACTCCATCAAAGACTCCAGAAGGATATAATACTACCTAAGTAAATAAGAAATAAGAAAACTCTAGAAATGACAGATACATCTCGCTGCCTGGACAGTTACCCAAAGTTCCTCTGTCCCATTGGGGCATCCATCTTTGGTCTACAGGCCCATAGTATCCAGCAGACATTTTCATGATGCAGGAAATTTCAATGACAGTTTAGTCACTTTCTGCTGTGTCCTGTTGAATGTCTCGCAGACTCTTTTATGAATCAGGAACCATGACAGATCATCTCACCTTTAGGCAAGTTCAGCAGTCCTCACTCTGCGGGTTCTTTGTGTCCAGTGTATGTAATAGTCCAGGCAAGAGCAGTTTCTTGCCCAAATGGCTAACCAACTCCATAAGGAGCCTCTTCGATTTCCATCTTCCTCTTGAAGTAGATTGGTGCTGCCAGGAGCAGAGTGTCTCATTGTCATGAAAAGTCCTAAGTTATTAAAGCATTTAAATGCCATATTCTGCAGTCTTTGAAAAATTTGAAGAATGCCTATCTGAAATATATCTATGCGCATCTAGAAAATCTAACTAAGATGACTACAAGCTTGACTATTATTGATGTTTACCCATTAACAACCTATATTTACTAATTAAACATTATATTTTTAAATGAACTACAAAATCACAATACCTCAATCAAAAGCAGAAACGCATATACATATAACAAAATTGACCTTAAAATCCATACCAATGCAAATTATTCATACCTATATCATATCCCCCTTTAAATGTAAAAGAACATTTATAAACAATATTTGGGAACATGGGTGCAGTTTTTTCAAGACCCACCTCCATCAGGTGCCATTGGCCAGTTCTTACAGGGAAATAGTAGAGAGAAAACACAAGAAAATACTCCTCATTTTAGTTTTATTTTCTTGAAAATAAGCAAAACTATAAAGTTGCCTATATGGTTATCTGAGAAAATTCTTGTTTGGGGTGAGTTATTTCCATACTAGCTCAGCAATTCATGTTTACTTTTCATCATTGTCGACCTTCCCCCCGACACTCAACTAGATAGTTATTTTTTAATTGATTGGATTTATTCTTTGACAGTTTTGTGTATGTACAAAATGCCTCGTGATTATCTCACACCCCAGACTGTCTGGTGTCTCCATCCCACCTGTGTCACATTCACTTGTCCATACAGATCCCTTTTCTATGTGCATGTATTTTTGTTTTGTGTTAACACTCTTATTTTATTGGGTTTAGAAAATCTTTATTTATTTATTTATTTATTTATTAAAGATTTCTGTCTCTTCCCCACCGCCGCCTCCCCTTTCCCTCCCCCTCCCCCAATCAAGTCCCCCTCCCTCGTCAGCCCAAAGAGCAATCAGGGTTCCCTGTCCTGTGGGAAGTCCAAGGACCACCCACCTCCATCCAGGTCTAGTAAGGTGAGCATCCACGAAACTGCCTAGGCTCCCACGAAACCAATAGGTGCAGTAGGATCAAAAACCCATTGTGTTTGCCTTGCTTCCCTCATCAGTCTTTAGTTCTAAAGGAAGAAATGATTAAAAGAAGCTGTTTGGTTAAGTCAGGCAATTGGAGGTCAGTGCAAAAGATGCCACTGTTTCAATTCTTTTTCCTGTAGAGTTCTTTTGGATAGTGTGAGTTTGTGAACATCTTTCTGTTCCCTCTTTCCCTGGCACAGAGCCTGGACATAGTAGACTTAAGCATATTTTTATTCATTTTAATTAATGCACTGATGAAACTGAGCATCTCAAAGAAAGACTGCTCTGGAAGGGTGAGGAGCATCCTTGTACTTTCTTTGCTTATACCATGCTCAATGAGTCATACGACAGTGCCCATGTCCTCTGCATGTATCCAGGCACTTGGAGATCTAGAGCCTGCGGAAAATGTGTACATGGTGTTTAGGATGACCAATTTACGCTGAAAGCTTCAGAATTGCCTTAACGCTCTCTCAGAGTTGTGGCAAATTGCAGTTGGAGTCACAAAAGTGCTAGGAATCAGTAGTGGCTGGAGTGACAATTGATACACAATGTCAAAACACTGTGGTCCTCAAGCACCAGCATTGAAAAGGGTTAACCACTAATGGATTGCAAGATTGTGTGTAGATGGGTGCTTATTTTAAACATATGTTTGTATTTTAAGAGGGGGGGAGATAAACTCACAGTTTGCATAATGAGTAACTCCAGGTTAATTACAGTTTTTTGAAGGGTATGTTTTAAAACTCCTTTACCAGGCAGTGCTCTCATTCTGCCCCATTGGCAGGACCTGATCTCAACAATGTACAGGTGTTTCTCTTCATATATTTATGTATTCCTAAATAATATGCCTTACTTTTGTTTTTTTAATTTCTCTTTTATGTCCATGCAAGTGTATGTGTGCATAAGCACGTGTGCATGTGTCTGTGTGTACATGTGTGTGTGTGAAAGAGAGAGAGATATGGGAGATTCATGTGTGGGCACATGTTTTTTGCAGGTGCATACACCTGTGTGTTCACATACAGAAGTATGTGACCTTGAGTATATTTGACAATTGCTCAGCGCCTTGCTTTTAAGACAGGGCCTATCTTAATGAACGTGGGGCACACTGTTTCTACTAGATGGGGTAGTCAGTGAGTTTCTGAGATTCTCATCTCTCCACCCTTCTCCCAGCAGTGCTTTGCAGGCAGGACACAGCCAACTTCTCTGTGGTTGCTGCTTCTCGTGCTTGCACAGCCAGCGCTGTGCCCTGGGAGCCTTCTCCCCAGCCCTACACCTGCTATTTACTGATCATATATTAACTGTTTTGTCTATATGACTGAATTTCTTTACTGTTTTTTGTGGAGTCAATAATTGATTTATTTTTCTTTCTTGTTTACTTTCCCCTGTGTTTGTCATTTTAACTCAGTTGAAAACTTCAGAATTATCTCAACAATGATCAAAACCATGAAGGAATATAATGGCAGTTTTCTCTTATGGATCACTTCTGGGGACCGAGCAACTACTGTTACAATGATCTTGACTTTCTTCTGAATGTGTGCGGAACATTATTTTGGAAAATATCTCTTTTGCATCATCATCCCAAAAGATGCTTCTGTGTCTCTCACAATGGGTCTCTCTTTTCTCTATCACATGACTGGTTATTTCTTATGGTTAATACCTTTCATTAGCTTCTTGAAATATTAACTATCTGGTTATATGGCTTGTTATAGAATTTTAGAAGACATACTCCATTTTCTATCTATGTAATCTATTAGCTTTCTGATCTCCATCTCACTTGCATTATCCAGGAAGAATTTTCTTTTTGTTTCAGTCAGCTACAATTTCTGTCACTTGTTTTTATTAAATTAGCATTTCATCGCCTGATGGGTAGTCCTCGGACTTCCCACAGGTCAGGGAACCCTGATTGCTCTTTGGGCTGATGAGGAGGGGGACTTGATGGGGGGAGGAGGAGGGAAATAGGAGGCAGTGGTAGGGAGGAGGCAGAAATGTTTAATAAATAAATAAATTTAATAAAAAATTAGCATTTCATGTTTATATAGCTATATAAATATTGATCATGTGTATTCAATAATTGTTTCATTTTCCTACACCACATTAGTCACTAAAATACATTTACTGGTAGCAAAATCTGACCAATATTTTTAGTAGGTTTTACAGTTCTTCTTTGCACATTGTCTCCTATAGTTTCTCAATATTGTGTCTTGGTGTGAGATGTTTTCCATTTGCTTGTTGTGTACATTTGACAAATTTTTTTAACCCAAAATGCAAACCCTTTGTACTTTATTATAAACTGGATTACCCTGATTCTGTTTTCTTTGTCTATATCTTTTATTAGTCAATTCTTATGCCACTAGATGGAATAGCTCATACAAATATACCAGTCTCCCTCTATCTGTTATATGCTTTCTCATTTCTTCAGCTTTTTTATTGCATTATTGTTGGAACCGATTATTTTATAAGAAGTATAACTGGTTTGTAAATATTTCTGTTTATATCCTCCTGTTTAAATTATATAGGTACATATCTGCAGTATTTTTATATAAAATGATGGAGCTGTTAACTTTGTCTTTCATTTTTTGTCAGTGTGTGTGTGTGTGTATGTGTGTGAGTGCAAGCCTGTGCACATACATATGTGGTGTTGACATGCCTAAAGTTTCCCTGGGAGATCACAAGAAGGCACTGGATGCCTAGACCTGGAATTACAAGCAGTTGTGAACTGCCTTATTTATGTGAGCTTTAGGAACTGAACTCTGGTCCTCTGACAGAGCAGTATGTACTCTTTTTGTTGTTGTTTCGAGGCAGAGTTTCTATGTAGCTTTGGAGCTTGTCCTGGAATTATCTCTTGTAGACCAGGCTGGCTTCGAACTCACAGAGATCTGCCTACCTCTGCCTCCCGAGTGCTGGGATTAAAGATGTGCACCACCACCACCCAGCATGAAGTGCGTACTTTTAACTACCAAGTAATCTCTCCAGAATCTGTTTACTTTTATCCTCTTAAACCATAGGTTCTCCTTTAAGAATTTTAGGTGCTTATTCTCTTACTGCTTACTTTAGTGTTTCTTTCGTTTTAAGAATATTTCTCTAATATCATCCTTGATTACTGATTTATGAATTTGAAACAAAGCACAGAAGAGCTTTGGTGCCGGTGTTTGTGTGCTAGGGTTGGTGTGGAGGGGGATGTCATCTTCTGGTAAAGGACAGAGATAACTAACATGTTTACTTGTTTGGGGAAAAGATATCCAAACCTCGATTCAAATCTGACGGTCTTGTTGAGCCACTCTTTTCCTCCGGGAAACAATTGCATGCTATCTTTCCACATGCAGGATAGAGTTCACCTCCTTTCAGTGCGCTTCTTCACCCTCCTCCTCGGCTCATGCACCTGAACCTTCCCAGAAAGCAAATTCATGTGAGAAGTGAGCAATTTTCTGTCCAAGTGGCCCTTGAGATCTGAAAGTGACTTCCCTTCTAGTGACTGAGAAGCTGATGTCCTCTTCTCCACTTCCCCTGCTCCCTGCATTTCAGAGCGCCCCAGTACCCTGTATGTCTAAGTCTGCCAAAGAATGTGCTTAGGGACTTAACCGTTTGCTCTGGGGAAAGCTCGCTGCTTCCCCGCAAGAAGTAGCTTCTTGGTTGGCTGCCTCGATTGCCTCTTCTCCATGGCTTTCTTCCTTCCAGAAAAAAAAAAAAAGGTTGCTATGTCTGCTCACATCCCCTCTACCAGTCTCTGAGTGCTTGAGCTCTTTCTTTCCATTTTCATGAGATTTGGGGAATGGATGGACCAGGGATTATGAAGGATTCTTTTTTCATTACTGAGAAGAATTGGTCAATATAGACTTTTAAAAATGTAAAACATATTGTATAGTAAATAACTAGTGATTGATTATCAGCTCTGACCTTTGGTTAGCAGCAACTTGGCTGTGAACATTATTTCCCTCAACTCCTAAGTCTCTAAAATCATTTGCCATTTATTTTTATAACCCAAGCAGTAAGCAGCCTGAGCTCTGAAGAAATAGTTAATGTGCACACTGTGGCTTTGTAATATTCTGCTTTAGATCATGTTCTGAAGTTTGCTTTATCTGTTCCATAATAAGATGTTTTAATGCGCATTTGATTCCCTATCATCCTTAGAGGCATTTGTGTTTAATGCTTTGTTTTCTTTATCTGATTTAGTTTGTGAAATATCCCCCTTACGAGAGATTAGAAATAGTGTATTACTTATTTTCTGAATCAATGAGATTTTAAACATGCAAATATTATATTTCTGTTATATGGTCTTAATACTTTTGTCTACATGCTTGAATCATTCTCTCCAGTAATGTAATTGTCAATTGAAATGCACTACTTTCTTTTGCAGATAAAATGTATTAAGGGTCTCCTCCTTTTAAATAATGGATGGATTGTGAATCTGTGCTTATAGCTTTATGATGCCTTCAAGTAGGCAACGCTGTCCATGAAAGAATTATGGAGCAAGTTTATTTTTATGCTGCTAATAAAATGGAACAGTGTTAGGTAAGAATACATTAAAATGATAGTTAAGCAGGAAGCCCTTCTATGCTGTTTGTGTTCAAATTTAAACAAAAGGCTCTAATACCCAGCACCCCTAGAAGCAACTGTTGCCGATGAAGGCTTTATTGAACTTGACAGATAAATGATGACATTCATATTCTTAAATAGAACAAACTAACGGAAATGAGGAGTCCTACCTCTGAGAGCACATTGGCAGTGCTTTCACCCAGCATCCTTTGGCTTTATCTAGATCTTCCGGGTGATTTGATTATGGCTTGATTTAACCTATAGATGGATGGTGGTTAACCTAAGGTGTGTAGTTGTTTTCTTTCATTCTCTTTACTCTTTTGGGAGGGGGTGTCCACCCAGCTCCCAAATAAATCATACACGAAGGCTTATTATTACTTATAAATGCCTGGCCTTAGCTTGGCTTATTTCTAGCCCCTGCTTTTCTTAAATGATCTTGTCTATTTTTTGCCCCTGGGCTTTTATCTTTCTCTATGCTGTATACTTTTCTTTACTTCTTACTCCGTGCCTGGCTGTGTGGGTGGGTGGCTGGCCCCTGCCGTCCTCACTCCTTCTTTTCTCATTCTTCGATTCTCAATGTTCTCCTCCTAGATTTCCCTTTCTATTTATTCTTTCTACCTGCCAGCCCCTTCTGTCCTTTCTCCTGCCTTGCTATTGGCTGTCCAGCGCTTTGTTAGACTGCCAGGTGTTTTAGACAGGCAAAATAACACAGCTTCCCAGAGTTAAACAAAGGTAACATCAAAGAACGCAGCACGTCTTGGCATCATTGAACAAATGTTTCACAGCATAAGCACATGTAACGTATCATAAATTAATATTATTTGACAAAGGTGTTTAATTGCTTTCCCTGGTTTGAGCTGGTTCAATGCTGGCCTTATCCGAGGTGTCTAGTCCTTAAGAAACAGCTGTCGATAGTGTGGTAGACTAACCATCCTTATATCCACAGCCCAGTTGTGTGGTGGGGCTAAGCTTTCCTTTCATCCACAGCCCAACTCCCAGATCCTAGGATTATTGTCAGCTGATACGGCAAAAGGGACTGTTCTGATATAATTAAATTAAGCACTGAAACATAAGAAAATTACCTAGGTGCCACTCGTGATATCCATAGGTATCCCTAGAAGTGGTTATTGATGGTGAGAGAGATGAAGACAACAGACGGTGGAGACACAGAGCTTGGAAGGCAGGCCTTCTGGCTTAACGCATGCATAGAGGATCTTTCAGTCAAAGAATGCAAGGAACTCTTGCCACGGTAGAAGTCAAGGGCAATGAGATGGGCTCTACAAATGCATCCCGGAGAAATGCAGTCCTTCATGACACTTGATGTTAGCTCACTGGAGCCGTTTCCAGATCGCTCGCTTCCAGATCTGTAGGAGATTAAGTTTGTGTTTAGTGTAGTTTGTTAAAACAGGGAAAGGAAACTAACACAGCCATCTGCCCCCAACCCACTGCAAAATCATACAAGACTAGAATTAGAAAATGAAACCCCCTGCCCATGTTTACCATCAGCCGTAAAGAAGATCCATGCTGAAGGAAGATTCTGATAGATTGGCTTCAGTACGCCTGCTGTCACCGCTTTCATAGGAAGGCATCTGAGGAGATTTAATTAGGTAGACTATTTAGTGAAATGATTTGTAAAGATTATGAAAAGTAGCCCAGCTTGAAAAGATCTGCAGTATCGGTAAGAAAACAATTTTGTGTTAATCCCTCCTAGCATTCTCCTTTCTATTTCATGTTCTCAAGGGGAAAATGAAATAGCCCAGATGTCATAATAATTATAGAGAAAATTCAGGCTAATGTGTGTACTGATTTTTTTAGTGGTGGTTTTGACACTTTATTCAAGTCTTCGTGGAAAGAAATGGGAGGTAAATATATAGGCTCTGTGGAGGTTAACGGGGGGAAGGTGAGCTGCAAAATACTTTATGTAGCTGACATTTCAAAAATTTTGTTCTTACAAACTGATATAATAGACCACACACAGTAATAGGTCAGCAAGTCATCATCCATCCTTTTGAATATGGCACAAATCTTTCTGTAAGTTACCTATCAGTATAGGGTGAAGCACACCAGAATGGGTGTGCTTTTCACAGAAGCCATGCATCCTTACTACATCTACATGAGGGCTTCTCTCAGCTCATGTGTCCTTTGGCTACTACTGCTGATCAAACTGCCCGGACCCCTCCCAGAGCTGTGGACATGTGGCTGCTCAGATGGGTAGTCTCAAACAATGCTATTTAAGAACTTGTCAGTTAAATGTGCTTGTTTGCTGTGGTGTTCCAATTCTTTTCTACCTTGTGGTCTCATTTTTTCCCCCAATAGATTAGATTATGTTTATTCAGATGATGGTAGAAGCATTCCAAGAAGGCAAAAATAGAGGCTTCAGGTCTCAGGCTGATCCTGAGAAGAAATTTCTTGTTGTTTCTGACACATGTGTGTGTGTGTGTTTGCGCATACTGGCACAATGTCAATTGTATTATTTATAATAAAATGCTGATTGGTAAGTAAAGTAGCCAGGCAGGAAGTACAGGCAGGGCGACCAGAAAGGAAGTAGAGGTGGGGCAATGAGAACAGGAGAATTCTGAGAAGAGGAAATCTCAGTCTGCAGTCATCACATAGACACAGAGAGAGCCAGACACAGAGCAAACAAGATGTGACTGCCTCGCCGAAAAAGGTACCAAACCACGTGGCTAACACAGACAAGAATTATGGGCTAAGAGTTAATAAGAAGCCTGAGCTAATAGGCCAACCAGTTTATTATTAATGTAGACCTCTGTGTATTTCATTGGGACTGAAGGACTGCGGGTCCTGGTGGGACAGAAACTTCTGTCAACGTGTGTGTGTGTGTGTGTGTGTGGTGTGTGTGTGTGTGTGTGTGTGTGTGTGTGTGTGTATGAAATTGACTGAAGAGCAGCCCATTTTTGATGACTGGAGAAATAGGCTGTACATCTCATTCATAGAGTGGCAAAGTAACAGTGCGAAGGTTGAGGCTGCATAGTGGTTTTCCCCACGAGGAGATACTAGTGAGCTGGTGCACATGTGTCTCTGATGCACATAAGCATCATGATTAAATTTCCACTTTGACAATAAAAGATGTGCCTCTCAGTCTTTTTATTCACTTTTAGATGATTACTAAAAGTAAGAATAGCAATCACTGAAGGGAAAGGATTACAGAAAAATTTTGATTGACGGAAATTACTTAAGTATTTCATGGTATATATAACAGACAATTGCCTCTCTTGCTACTTCCCCCACTTCATTTCAACTTGAATACATAGGGCATAACATCCAATTCTTTTAGAATCTCGGTTATACCAAGATGTCATGCAAATTATTTCATAGGAAGATATGGAAAGGCAGATTGATTTGATTTCTAGTTCTATGGGGTTGTGACAGAGAAGGCGTAAATCTATGATTTAATTAATACAGGCTATGAATACAGATGCTAGAATAAAGAAGAGCTACATTGTGGCTGGGGTTCATCCTATGTGTACTTAGGTCACAAGTCCCTAGGATGCTGACAAAAGCATCAGAACTTCTCCCCACCCAGCTAGAGTTATAGCATGGTTACCAGGTAGCTGTAGTTTAAGGTGTGGCCTGGATTTAGGGTCCCTCGCAACTTAAAGGGTTGGAGATTTGGAAGAATGAATTGACATAAGATTTGTAGATGTAATAAGGAAAAATTGGAAGTACACAAGGGTTTCTACAAAGTTGACTGTACCTGAAGGTGGAGAGACTGGTAACTTTCCTGTTTGATTTTAATAGGAGAAAAAAACCTGCTGTAGTCTTTTTGACAGCGCTTCTAGTAAGAAGTACCTGTAGAGAACAAAAGAACATTAGTGACATTATTTTGAGCTAATATGAGTAATGATATCACTCTGATAGGTAAATGGCTACATATAAAATGGTGCTAAAAGAATTTTCATATGTCAAAGGCATTTTGTATTTCCCATATAAAAGAATGAAATCTATAATTATATTTCTGTATTGTGTTGTACTTCCCAATAATGTTATTAAGTCACAACCATAATGGAAAGTGCTTTGCTTGAAAGTCAGTGAGGATTGTCAAAAGACTGAGAGGTGGTGCCACCTTCAAACACTCATTCTTAAATGTGGTCTACCCCTAGGAGCTAAAAAGACACAGCGGAGCATACACTGAGCATTTTTATATTCACGTGACAACTTGGAATCCAGAGATTTTAGATGCTGTGAAATGTTTGAGTTAGTTCTAAATGTTGATTTAGTTCAGAGGAGCCATTAGAATGTTGATTGACACCATCTTTGCCGGCTGAGGTTCCTTCAATCCAAATCAATATTAAGATGAAAATTCTACTTCTGGAAAATATTCTATAACGATTTTGGATTAAAAAAATAGAATGCAATTACTCCTTTGATGCTGAGGCTAAATCTAAAGTAATCTGCTACAACAGACACATACTTTGTTAAAGATTCTTAGTCCTTTGATGTGAGGGAAATGCTGTGTTTAATTATGTGATTGGTTACTTTTTTCTTTTTTACCTTCTTTGTGATTTGTTTGTTTTTGTAGAGCTATACATTTTTCTCCACTCCCCTCCCTTCTTCCCTTCTCCTCTTCTACCTTCTCCCATGACCCCTTTGTTCCCAATTTACTCAGGAGAACTTGTTTTTTTTTTTTTCTCCTTCTTATTTAGATTTATGTATGTATCTCTTATGGTTCTCTTTTTTTTTTGTATAGGTTCTCTGGGGGTGTGGATTTTTTATGTCTAAAAGTCACTTATGAGTGAGTACATATCATATTGTCTTATGGGGTCTGGGTTACCTTACTCAATATGTTTTTTTCTAGATCCATCCATTTGTCTGAAAATTTCAAGATGTCATTACTTTTTAACACTGAGTAGTACTCCATTGTATAAATGGACCACATTTTCTTTATCTAGTCTTTGGTTGAGAGGCATCTAGGTTGTTTCCATATTCTGGTTATGACAAATAAAGCTGCTGTGAACATACTTGAGCAAATATCCTTATGGTATGAATGAGCTTCCTTTTGGTATATATCCAAAAGTAGTGTGGCTGGGTCTTGAGGTAGATTGTTTCCTAATTGTCTGAGAAATCATCATACTGATTTCCAAAGTGACTGTAATAATTTTCACCCCCATCAGCAATGGGAGGAGTGTTCCTCTTACCCCATATCTTCTTCAGCATAAGCTGACATCAGTGCTTTTGATTTGGCCATTATGACATGTATAAGATGGAATCTCAGATTTGTTTTGATTTGCATTGATGGCTAAGGATGTTGAACATTTCCTTAGGTGTCCTTCGGCCATTTGAGATTCATTTATTGAGAGTTCTCTGTTAATTCATTTTTTAATTGAATTATTTGTTCTTTTGGTGTCAAATTTCTGGAGTTCTTTGTCTATTTTGGAGATCAGACCACTGTCTGAAGTGGGGTTAGTGAGGTCATTTCCCATTCTGTAGGCTGTCATTTTGTTTTGTTGGTCATGTGCTTTGCTTTCCAGAAGCTTCTCAGTTTCAGGAAGTCCCATTTATTAATTGTTTCTCTCAGTGCCTGTGCTACTGGAGATATATTTAGGAAGTGGTATTCTGTGTCAATGCATTCAAGTGTACTTCCTTCTGTCTCTTCTATGAAGTTCAGTGTGGTTGGTTTTATGTTGAGCTCTTTGATCAATTTGGATTTGAATTTTGTGCATGGTGATATATATGGATCTATTTGTATTTTCCTACATGCTGAAATCCAGTTATGCCAGCACCATTTGTTGAATATGTTTTCTTTTTTCCATTTTATATTTTTAGCTTCATTGTCAAAAATCAAGTGTTCTTAGGTGTGTGGATTAATTTCTGGATCTTTGATTGGATTCCATTGGTCCTCCTCTCTGTTTTTATGCCAATATTGGGCTGTTTTTAGTACTGTAGCTCTATAGTAGAGTTTGAAGTCAGGAATGGCGATGCCTCCAGAAGTTTATTGTACAGAATTGCTTTGGCTATCCTGAGTTTTTGTTTTTCTGTAAGAAATTGAGTATTGTTCTTTCGAGGTCTGTGAAGAATTGTGTTGGGAATTTGTTGGGGATTTCACTGAATCTGTAGATTGCTTTTGGTAAGACTGTCATTTTGCTAGGTTTATTCTACCTACCCCAAAACTTTAGAGGTGTTTCCATTTTCTGGTGTCTTCTTCAATTTCTTTCTTCAAAGACTTAAATTTCTTGTCATACAGGTCTTTTACGTGTTTGGTTAGAGTTACTTTTGACATGCTGCCAACTCTCTGCCATGACCCTGATAGGAATAGAGGTGAGTGTACGAAACATTGGTCTGTATGGATGGTGGCCATCTGTTCTATCAAAGCGCTGTATGAAACATTTTGGGGAAATAATTTATGTGTCTAAAACTAAGTTTATGGACTGATGGGGACTTCCTGCATCCAAGCTGAGCAGAAAGACATACAGCAAGAAGGACTGGAGCTGGAGCCCCTAGCAAGTGACAATATCCACTTAGTTCTTTATCAAGAGTTGTGCTGAAGTCTGGACAGTGAGAGGACTCAGTGGGTGGAGGTGCTTCATGCTGACCTTGAAAACCTGAGTTTGATCCCCAAAACTTTCATGGTGAAAGGAGAGCTGCAAACTGTCCTCTGACCTTCACACATGTGTACACACACATACACATGCTACACACACACACACACACCTCACACAATTACAGCCCAAACACACCCCCACATACACCACACACACACATACATGCACATACACACACACAAGTGCACTCACAACTCATACATACATCACAAACGCCCCCAAACACACCTCGCATACATCACACACACACACACACACACACACACACACAGTTTGTTTTTAAAAGTGTGCTCCAGGAATCTTTCTCTGATCCTGAACAAAATGCTATTGCTTACTGGAGTAGTGGGTAAGCAGGAAACAACGGAGGCTCCCCTTATACAATATGTGAATATGGTAAACTGATTTCTTTTCTTAATTTTAAGAAGGCATTCACTTGGGTATATATGGGGAAAGTGCTCTCTATGTGAAACTCTGGTATAAAGTGGAATAGGTCCTCAGGTAACTGTCCTACCTGGAAGTGGCCTCACCACTTTGCAGTCACTTCAAACTGGCGTGTCTGTTCTAGGAAATAATTGAAATCTTGAACAATTCCTGCCTTGAATCCAAGACAGCAAAATAACAAACTGTCTTCTGTGTTCATGCTAACTTGAGTTAAAATCTGAGATTTAATAGAACAATAAAATATTTAAACCAGCAAATAATTCTTGTTATGAAAATGTGACTCTGGACAGCCTATGTGGAACCTGATAGACGCTTTTTAAAAATATTTTTTTCTTTTACATTTTTATTGCCCTTTGATGGGAATGGCTGGCTTTTAAAAGTTATTTTCTGTGTGTATATGTGTGTGTGTTTACATGAGTGTTGGTGCATGTTTCTATTGTGTTCTAGAGACCCATATCCTATCTATGGGCTTTCTTAATTATTTTTTATTACTAAAAGTTGGATACCCAAGTCTGCTATTTAATATTTACCCAATTTAAAATTTCTACTTTCTTTAAGTCTCTTTATGTTTTCTATTTTTCTGTGAATACATGGCAGCTGCCATCCTTGAGCTGGCAAGCTGGAAATGCAAGTGTCACTGTGCGTCGTCCTCCTTCACCACTTTCAGCTCATGTCGTGTGCATGGCACAGTGCTCTTCGGTCTCTTTCACCAGTACACCCTGGTTGAATATACTTGATTCTGCTTCATTTGAGAATTGCCACCGCTTTCTAATGGGCCATATCTATACTGCCTGGGCAAACATTCCAAACCCCTGTCGCTGTATCCATGGTGTTTGGCAGTGAGCTCAGAAGCCATAAAGAAAACCTCAGTTTTCTGTTGGTGTCACTGATTTTCTGCCTGTACGCTGGTGATTCTGAACCTTCCCTTTTGATGGCCATTGTACAACCCTCACCATCTTCTTGGAATGGGCTTTGTAGTCCTGCTCTGTGTGGAAAGCTCTTTCCCATGTATGTCCTGCTGCTCCCTTCTCCATACAGGGTCTTTGTGTTGTTGCCTTAGAAGAGCCCTTCCTGCTTGCAGTCTGTGCCCTTGCAGAGAATGCCATCCTGACATCACACTCTCTACGAAGGAATTGATGTTGGTATAGAGCGACTTGGGGGTTAAAGCATAGTGCTTTGAGAAGTTTGGCCCATTGACCTTGGTAGATCACAAATTATTATCTAAAGCACTATCTGTTTAGCACCAGCGTGTGAGCTTCTGGGGAAAGAGAAGAAACAGTGGTGGTAGAGGAGTTGAAGGGAGAGACCAAGGAAGATGAATTTTTCTATTTCAGGGAGTCACAGGAGCAAAACTGGGAAAGACTGGCGGAGAATTTAGAGAGCGCTGAAGTTCAGAGCAGAAAAGCAAACTGCAAGCAAATGACAAATAAACACGGATCAAGTAGCAGTGAGCACGTGAACAGTAAGATAACAGTCATATGATAGTGTGTGAAAGAGTCCCAGAACTCAGTAGGCTGAGGTAGGAGGATCATCAGTTCAAGGCCAGCCTGGGTTACGCAGTGAAATAATGTAACCAAGCATGGAGACAAATAAAAATAAAACCAAACAGGAGCAGGGAGGTTTGGAGCAGGGAGGTTTGGAACTATTTTTGGTCTAGTATTAAATGTCCTCAGCTGTCAGTTCTTCTTGTGAGATACCCAGAAGTCAGATCATTAGGCATTTTAGACCTGTCCAAGTCCCTGGTTTTCCTAAGTCAACCCTCATATCATATTTTTCAAATGCAGACTGAAAGAAAACTGCTAATTCTGTTTTGCCATCTCTAAATCATCAGGCTTGGAGTAGCATCCATTACTGCTATCGGTTGTTTCCATTATGATGTGATGGTTCATTTTTACTTAGGATTTTGACACGAGCTATAATTGTATGTTGTGCATTCAGATGTCTTGTGTCAGCATGGCTATTGTCATTTTCTGAGTTTCTGCATCACGATACACATTTTTAGCATTCCGAATTGAGTCAAAACAAAGAGTTCAGAATCTCTACTCTTTCAAAAGCTCTGCATTTTCAAAGATGAAATTTTAGGTAGCATGAGAGTTCAATAGATTGACATATCCATAATTTAGCTTAGATTGTATTTTTATTTCTTTTTGCTTTGTTAGTTTGATAGTTTGGAAGTTCACGCTTTGTAAATAAGATTTGAAGTTGGAAGAATTTTGACATTTAAATCTAGAATGATTGGCATAGACTGAATTAGATGAGACCATATAGTTGAACTTTCCAGAGAATAGACAACAGGCAGGGAAGAAATACACACTAAATAAATTTAGAAAAGAGTTATTAAATGTTTACTCTTCACCACACATTATGTTGGAGACAGTGAGCCACTTTCACCAGCTTCTGTGTAAAATGTTATTTAATGGCTGATTTTTCTGAAACTTTTTGTGCTTTATTCTTTTTCTGCTGCCGATTCTCCTGACTCCGGGCTTCTGTGGGACCTGACAGATGTGCTCTTGTGGCCCATGAAATCAAGCTTGGGTGAGACCTGGTGCAGAACAGGAAGGCGACCCATACTTGGTTTCAGTGGCTGCAAGAATGGCTCCATTGTTGACATGATGCCTTTGATGTGTCCACAGGCCCTCCAAGAAGCAAGCCAGTGAAAACCTTCAAGTCAGTGTTACTACACACAGATACACACGAGACCCTAGCACCATCCATACTTCAAGATGTCTTTAACTTTATTGGAACCAATAATTCCTGAATGACACGGTTAAGGACTTTTGAAAAGTATATCACAGGGTCTGAAAGCATGACTTAGTTGGTAAAGTGCTTGCCAAGAAAGTATAAGGTTCTGAGTTTGAATCCCCAGCACATGTATAAGCTAAGTGTTGAGAACAGGCCTCCACATGCACTTGTCATCCAACCAGTCCTTTAGCAAAACTAAAGCTTCTTCCTCTCAGATTTGTTTCCTGTCTTCCACCTCTACCCTGACCTTCACTTTGACCCTGTTCCTCCTCTATTTCTGCTGTGCCTGTCTTTTTGTCAATGCTCTCTTCCTGAACGTCTATTTCAGGGGAGACTTTGAACATACTTCTCTTCCTCCACTTCTACTGGGACAGTCAGTTTGACCATGGTCCTGAGATGTTTCCTTGGTGAATTACAAATGAACAGGCAGATATGGGAAGTTTTCTGGGACTTTATATTATACCTATGCACCAGCCAACTCTTTTCTGTATTTAGCATTTCCCCAAATCCACCTCCACTCATAATTGCCCACAAGGCCACATGTTTGTTTGTTTAAAAAAAAAAGCTATTTAAAGAACTACCATGATCCTACTTTTCTGTGTAGGTGATTGGAATTATTTCAAATTATCCATCTGAGAAAAATCAAGAGAAGCAAAGTAACTGATGTCAACAAAGCATGTATCATTACTTATTCATGTATGTATTCCTACTGATGAGTCATTTATTGACTCTGCTTATTGAACTGCCATTACCTAATTTCTCTTTCTGTGTCCTATATGCTGTAATTTAATTTTTCTGTGGTTCTTAGGACACAGGAGTCATTTTACAATTGTTTTTAACATTCTTCTCATTCAGAATTCTGAAGGTCTGGATCCTTGACAATGGAAAATGAAGCTGGAAAGGCAAGCTATGCTAAGCTTATATTAAATAGCTCCTGGTCATGGGTGTTTGATAGGCTTACTTAGAGAAATATGAAATTCATTTTCAATGAAGTTTAGTCCATATTTCCTTAATTGACTTTCATATATGCAATACCCTTTGAATTTATAAATGACAATTCTTTGTTCCACTTAAGGTAGGTTAATTTTTAAAATATGTAAAATTAATAAAGGATATAGCCCCATTTTCTTAGCCTCTGATACCTAAGGCAATTCTTTCTCAAATTTTCTTCTGCTATAAGGAGTTGGCAAAGGCAATCTTATTGGCAGAGGCCACTCATTTGTTCTCAGCTGTCCAGAACCGAAATAATCACTCAGAACTGAATTATTTGCAATACTGCTTGGCCAATCGATTAAGCATATTTCTAGAAAGCTCTTATATCCTAAACTAACCCATCTCCATTAATATGTGGGTCACCATGAGGTTGTGGTCTACTGGCAAAGTGTCAGTGGACTCTGGCACATCTATGGCTGCTACATAGCTTCCCCTGACTCTGTCTACTTTCTCCCAGCATTCAGTTTAGTTTTCCTGCCTAGCTATATTCTGGTATATCACAGGCCAATGCAGCTTCTTTATTCATTAACTAATAAAAGCAACACATATACAGATTTACTTCATTTTATAACTGTTTATATTCTTTTTCTTTTTCTCCCCCAAGCTTACGTAAATTTACCAACACTATGATTCATGTAGAGGTCTTTTTATCTCAATCTGTCTTTATTTTGTATCTGTAATTATATTCTGACTAGAAGTGCCTTTTGAAAAAAAGAATTCTAAGTGGGCTTGGCTAGTACCAACTCCCTGGCACTGCCTGTTGCCTTTGCCCAGTCCAACATGGCAGAGACAGAGTCACAACCTCTGAGAGCCAGTCTCTCTGCCCCAGATCCAGGGTCAGGTCATAGCAGGCCTATGTTGCCATTAAGCAAGTTGTAGCATTCTGTTTGCAAATCCCATTTAAATGCTTCATAGACAGACCTCCCAAAAGAGTCAGAGCCATTAATGCTGGGGAGCCAGGAAGCTGTCCTTTTTAAAGCAGCTGCATAGTTTTTACTGCTAAAGGTCAGTCAGGAAACCCCTTAAAGCAGCCACGTCTCTGCTTTCTGTCAGCAAAGAGAGCATGAAGGTGTGTTAAGCTCTTTGTGTGTGTGTGTGTGTGTGTGTGTGTGTGTGTGTGTGTAGAATTCCTTTTCAGGCTCTCTCAGGTTTTTAAGTGGATTTAGTTGACTATGTTGGTGCCAATTTGTTGGCAGAGGTTGCTAGTTTGTTTCCCAACTGCCCTGACTAGAAAGAATCACGCAGAAACTATGTTATTTACACCATTGCTTGACCAATGACTCTAACCTATTCCTAGCAAGCTCTTACATCTTAAATTAACCCATTCCTATTATTTTATGTTCTACCATGAGGCTTGTGGCCTACAAGCAAGGTAATGCTGGCAGCTTGCCTCTTTCTTCTCTGGTGGCTACATGGCATCCCCTGGCTCTGCCTACTTTCTCCCAGCTTAGTTTTCCCAGTTTAGTTTTCCTGTCTAGCTCTATTCTGTTCTATCACAGTCCAAAGCAGCTATTTTATTATTTAACCACTAAAAGCAACACATATACAGAAGGATTTCCCATACAACAGTCTTCTTTGTAATATTATCTCCATTGAAGAACTCGGATTTTTAGGAAGTGTAGTGTGGTAGATTTTTCTCTAATGAGAGAAAGGACTCTGCTAATGTTTTAGCCATTACCAGGTACTTAAAATGTAGGTAAATTAAGAAACAAGTTTTAAATTTTATATAGTTCTCAGTATTCAATTGTTTCTGTATTAGATATCACAAATCTGAGGTATTTTAGTTGTACTGATGATTTTTTGAGGTTAAAAACTTAATAAATTCAACATCATTAATTCCCTTGTAAATTTGGTAGATTTTAGGTGATAACTTAAACACGTATATCTTAGAGCATTTTCAGTTTACCAATTTTTTTGGCTTTGTTCATTGCAGCTATAACAAAATTTTATAAACTGAGCAGCTTATAAATGGTAGAAGTTCATTTCTTGCAAACCTGGAAGCTAGAAAGTGTAAGGCCAAGGTACAAACATATTTCATGGTAGGTCAAAGTTGGCCTTGTAATTCACAGATAGCCACTCTACTGTGTCCTCCCCCCACCCCAGGACCTTTCTGAAAGATACATTCATTCATGAACTCTTCCCTTATGACCGAATAACCTTCCAAAAGGCCTCTGTACAAAAAAACTTCAACTCTTCATGCCTCAGGGAGAAAGATTTTTATACATGAATTGGGGAGGTTAGCACAAGCACTCAAACATCATGTTTTTATTAAACAAATTTTCTATAAAGTAGAACAAATTAAAACATTTTATGTTTTAAAAAATATTTTATATTATTTTATAAATGCATCTTTCTTTGTAATGAAGCCCTGGATTTCTACTAGATGCTAAAAGCAGATCAGTTATCGACCTATGTCCCCAGTTATTTAGTGTTACTATTTGGCCATCATTGAGTAAACTTCTCTTTAAATTACTGAGGAAGATTTGAAGTGATCTTCAATAATCTTTTAGTTTTGCAAAAATGGCAAAACAAGCAGACATGAAATCATTGAAAGTAAATTAGTGTCCCACTGTATTATGGGAACTAAGTATCGAGGAAAGGAGGCTAGTGTATGTCAGAGGAGCTGATCTCTACACACTGAAGAGAGAAGCCTCTAAGGATGTCTCTTACTGAAGTTTGGAACGATAAAATCGTATTTTAGTGAGCTTGCCCATTTGAAATGTCACATCCAGTTAATGAGAGGACCAGTGTCTGAATGACAGTCCCCTGATCATCAGTCTTTTCTCCCCATTCTGACTTACCTTTGAGACACCTCCAGGTGTGGGTGTGGGTAGCAGGAGGTGGGGGAGAGCTTTGCTAGTAGTAGTTCTTTGAAAAGACACCTCAGAATCAGGCAATTTTAAGTAGCATTCTACTTTAAATATTGTGTCTGGCACAGTATCCCAAAGCTTTACTTTCTCCTCCTTGCTCTAACCTTCTACCGTTTTATAAATATATTTCAGGTTTTTGTTTCAAATATAAACTTTTAACAGAGGAAATAGAAAACCAGACTCATTTGTTATATGTAAAGTAGGAAATAAATGCCCAAGAAATAAGAAGTAAACGTTAATGAGGATTCTCAGCCAAACAGTTTGCCTAATTCAGACTCCCGTCTCTTTCTTTTAAAGAGGATTCATGAAGAATGGGAAGCCATTTGATAGAAAACCTGGAAATACTAAAAAAGAACAATTTCCTCTTCTTTTCCAATTTTTGGAGGGCAGAATTCCTAAAATATAATTGCTGAACCTGTTAGCACTCAGGAATCAGAGTGTGCCCATACTTTAACTGCCCAAAGAAGAAGTCAGGCTATGGACTTAATGCCTTTGTCCTTGTTTGCCTGCATGGGGATTTTTCCATGGTGATTGGTTTTTTTTTTTTCAGATGTGTAGTTTACATAGATTTCCTAATTTGTTTTTGTCACTGAAACAGTGTTCACCTGAACTATTATTGTATACACACACACACACGCACACATACACACACACACACGCAAAGGGACCACGTTTGAAGAAAATCATAACTTCCAATCATTCTTTAAAGACATTATCTTTCTTTTTACAACATGTAATTCTTATTGTTCATGTACTGGAAAAGGGCTGATACTTGAGCGATTCTCTGTGTGTCCAGAAATAGTTTATCAGAGGGAAGAAAGCACATGATTTCCCTTTAGACGAAAAAGGTGCTGCCACAATAGTTTTTAAACAAGTTTTAAACATATGACTGCCAAAAAAAAAATTATTCGCCTTGCTGATAAAGACCTCAAGATAGTCAAAAACTTTGAAAACACTGATTGGAGCAGAACTTATATAGTTAGTTGACAATGGTGTAATGCAACGTTTGTTATAAGAAAGAAAATCCTAATTGATGAACAAGACGAACAGGCTTTGAGCACATCTTGTCCATGAGGGAAAAATCATTTATGTGTCTACCAGAAAAACACTTAAAAGTTAGAAAGATTTGGATTGAGTCTGAGAACTTATGAACTGTTGATAAAAAAAAAAACAAACAATGAGCTTTTGGTCAAGAGCAGGGATTATTGAGAATGCCCACGTGGGATATTGGGTGTAGAAACATTTTCGTTCGTGGTGGCCTAGAAGAGCTACTGAAAGCCATTGTCTCAGGGTTCTGCCTATCATTTCACCATACACTCCCTTCTCTCCCTGCATCCCTTCTTATCCCCAAACCTAGAGAAATGGGTAGGCTTTGTACTTGCCTGCTAGTTCACCACTATGAAAGACTTCAATGTCCTTCTTTATTTCCACACCATGGATGTATTTTCTCAGCAAGGCAAAGTGACTTAGCAAGCAAGACAATAGTATTACATATTCTGAATACACCTTGAGGAAACAGACACATGGAGGTAGCCAGGCTCTGTTTTGTGTGCATGTTTCTCATCCAACTCTCTCCTTCTGTCATTGACTTCTTACATTTGACTTTCCAAAATAAATGTCTGAAAATAAATGGTAAGGAAATGTTAAAGCATGCATTATCTGTCACTGTGACCATTTTAATGAAGGCTCCATCATGTTTTCCACAGGCAGCCTTTTCTTCAGCTCACTGCATCCCTGCATGATTGACACTTATTTCCCGACAAAGAAATAGGGACTGATGCCCAGCGACTTAAGATAGAATTGAGCCGATCAACAAAGCAGCCCCCCACACTTCTTCCTCTGTAGCTAGAAAGTTAGAGGGCACCAACATAGCCTCTGAAGTGAGACGCAGAGCTGGTACCAAGCATCACCCCTCAGTCTTAAAACCCTATCAGGTCATGAACTGACGACATCAAACAAAGAATGGTCATTGTCTCTTCTTTCTCAGATTTGGGGAAAACTGGGAGTGGAAGGAAGAAGATGCATTGCTGCTCTAAGTTCTGTGACAGTGCAGCCTGGACCACAGTCAGCTCTCTGTACTCTTTCGTTCTGTTAGGAGGTATAGCCCCACAACCCCTTCTCTTCAGCTTGGCAGAACTAACACATAGAAGTGAGGTTGAAAGCTTGCTGTTACACCCCAAGGAACTCATAGTCCTTTACACAAAGTTGTAATTGCAGAGAATGCACACGCTTGTATGGCACATTGAACTCTCAGCATTTTCCATCTTACCACATTGTCCTTTTGATTATCCTTCTAATGGCAGGCTTAAATGGGTTGAAAAACAGCGTATGTCTCCTGTAAGGGAGCATGGATTTTTACATTTGTCCAGAAACCCTGTTTCAGGAACATATTTATCATTAGGATCATCTGGTTCAATACCTGGTACATCTTAGGTGATTGAAAGATGCCCCCTTTCTTCTGTGCAAGTACAATTTTAATTTTTATATAAGTTCCTCCTCCTTTTCTGTACTTCTTTCCTTCCTTCCTTTCCAATGGTAAAGATATCAGATCTAGTGAGTATAACTGAGGCAGTGTAGATCTCTTACTGGAAGTTTTATAGGCATTTGTGTGTAAGACTGTGTATTTAGATACATACATGTACTTAGGGTGTACACACAAATGTGTATGCAAGTTCACATGGAGACCAGAAGACAGCTTCAGACATTGTTGGTCAGGCATGCTATCTGCTTTGTTCTTTCACCATCTGGTAGGCACCAAGTAAGCTAGTCTGGGTGGCCATAAAGCCTTAGGGATCCTTCTCTCTCCACTTCCCTAGTGAGGTAGGCTTTTCGAGCACATTTCACCATGCCTAATGTTTTATGTGGGATCTGTGGATTGAACTCAGGTTCCATGTTTGGAAACCTAACATTTTCTTACTGATCTATTTATCTATCCCTTCTTTACAAAAAAGCTGGAAGACCAGGTTCAAGGGTTGACTCTAACTCTGTAAGTTGTGTGTTATATAAGTATTTTTTCTATAAATTAGAGGGTCAAATTGCAGATAAAAATGGATATTTAAGAGTTAACCTTTATGTTTGTTTCTATCAACAATCACATTCTAATAAAATTGAGATAAATATGTATGTCTCCAGCATGGTAAGATATATCCACAGGTATGTTAGTGCCAAGAGTATTATGAGATAACCAACTAATTTTTATATTATTATTATTATTATTATTATTATTATTATTATTATATTTAAAGCCTGCTCCACAGAAGGAAACACATATGAAAAACTATAGATCTGGCCAAGAAACCATAGTTGGTGAGTTTATAGGCCTCAGAGATGGACTTACTACTATGTACCATCATGCCTTGCTCTTTGTGTGGGTGCTGCAGATCTGAGCTCAAGTTTTCATGCTTACACAGCAAGCACCTTACCCACTGGAACATAACCCTAGCCCCGGAAACATCTCCAGTAGTGTCTGGGGAACCACTCCACACGTGTGTGCATGGTGTGAACAGACCTGGTTCTCCTTCCTGTGATGTAGAAAATCGTTTATTCTGTGGCTCTATTGAAGCAGCTCCCACCAAATGAACTTTGTCCCTTTTGGATAAACATCTCAGCTACGAAATAGTTAATGTACTAAAATTACATATGAGCTTGTGAGCATCCCGACATATTGTACCCAGCTGCATGTGTAAACATGTACCGTGATCAGAAGGTACACATCCCTTGATCAGTCTTTGAGCAAGGCATCTTTAATTAGGTCAAGGGTCACAAATACACCCCTTTTCTGGATCATTCCTGTTTCTTTTTTACACATTAAAACCTGAAAAAGAGGCTCCGTTGATTGTTTTTGTTTGTTAAAGGGCTTAACCTTTTAACTTGATACAGTACTCTACTTAAGCCCCTTCTTTCTCCCTGACAGAAATCCATTTTAAATATCGTTTTGGAAGGCAGATTTCTGATGCTCTTGACTGCTGCTAGACCTTATTTTGTGTGTGTGATGTACTGCACAAAATTGTCTATTGATATGAAGCAGGCTGCAGAACGATTCTTCAGCTTTGATCACCAGAATGAATCGATTTTTAACAAGCCCTTGCTCCGCGGAGGCTGCTGATGTTGTGTCTAACAGCTTCATTGAAGGGCTGCTTTTGATTTGCTCCCACTAACTGCTCTCTTCCCAAGAGCTTGTCTGCCAAGACTTCCGCACCCGACTGAAGATCTTTCATCGGGTTAGAAAATGCTGTTAAATGTTATTTACCGGTTAAAACATAATTATAGGCAGTCTCCATTACACAGACTCATCAATTTGCTGTTAGTGCTACTGGGTGTAAGCTTTGACAATGCTAACGACACTCCAAACTGGCCTTCTCACCAAGCACACTGAATAAAATAAAGTGTTTGAGCATGTTGACTGTGTGAGGTTCGTGGCTTACACTCTGGGGTGGTGTTGCTTTCTCTTAGCGCTAAATTGTTTTTTCGTCAGTTGTCGAGTTGAATCGGAAGGTTATGACTTTGGGGGCACAGCCATGTATTCCAAGTTCCCCCAACTCTGAGGCTCCTACCGTGAGAGCAGATATGAAACGGCACTACCTCTGACTAGTTGCGGCCTCGTTGCAAAGCTGGTCTTTGGACCAGTGTGCTACACTGCAGGCTGCTCCCATCAGCCTCCTGAACACATCATGTGACTTCTCATGTGATGTGGAGGTCAATCTCTTGCCCTTTGACACTAGGTTAGCCAGCCTTTCTGGACAAAATTTCACTAACAATCAGCTATTTTTAGAAGTGTGTTTCATTGCCCTCAGGTTTACTCATAATATTAGTCTACTCTTAATTTTTCTTTGTGTTCAGTTTTGAAGCTAGCACATTGGGAGATGGATGTTTCTCAACTGGAGTACACAGTATTCACTTGTTGGCTCAGGAAAAGCTTTGAATTTAATGCATTAATTATTCTGAGGGTAAATTTGCTTCTAGTTCTCAGGCTTCTGGCATTTTTTTTCTTGTTAGACTCTGTCAAGCATATAATGTCCTTTTAAAATGTCAGTGTCCTGACCCTAGGCTATTTCTAGATTCATTTTTCCATTTACAAATGTGATTTCACTTTTTTCACTCATCTTGATATTTTCAACTTGTCCCAAGATTGACAATTTTAAGAGTATTTCTGACAGCTGTGGCTGTCAAGAATAGAACAGAATCGATGATTAAATTAGGAAAACCCAGGAAAACTAACCTGCCACAGCAAAGAAAAAAAAAACTCACATCTAGTTTTAGAAATAAATATGTCAAACTAAAATAATCACTTTTATCCTCAGCCCACTTTCCAGAGAGGTTGGGACTTAGCATATCAGCTGCTTGCTGCCATGGAGGACTAGATAAGAGGAGAAGGGACACTGTGCCTCTGCACAAGTGCAGCCCTGTGTCGTTCAGCAGAAGTCAGCAGCAGTTAAAAAGAGGGGAGGTCACGGAAGAGCTGGAAGAACCCAGGACCATGACAAAGGCTGAGATCTGTTTGACAGCAAGTCGCAAATGGAATGCAGCTTGTGGCAGCCTCGCTTATAATCTGACACGAAGACTTTTTCTCTTTTTTTATATTTGTTTCTTGTTTTATATTTTGCCAGAATGGGCATTTTTGGGGATGGGCATGGTTGAGGGTTTCCTTTACATGTATGATAAAGTTCTTTATGTGGAAAACACTCAAAACGCCGTTTGTCAGCAATATTTCTCTTGTCCCCTCTCATTTTCCTTTCTGTTACCAAGACTAAGCAAAGGCAGCAACTCAATGGGCTTTTGCATTCATTCTGTTTTGCTGGATGGTCTTTGAGTCAGTATTCTTTCAGGAAGACATTTTCACTTCATTATTGTTATTAAATATCAAACAATAGGGCACTCCATCGACAATGTGTCTGTCTCTCTGTGGATTCTTCCCGTTAGGAAGGAGTGAAAGGTGCCCTGGCTCTGGTTTCAGCCTGACTGTGTGGAAGGCACTGTCTTGGGACTCCTAATTTGGCCCTTTTCTTAGGCAGTTGTAAGATGAGTGTGAGCTTTTATAAAGACCTTTTGCTTGTTTATTCAAGATCACAGATGCTTAATGACTTGCCACTTTGCTGATCTTTTCATTCTCTTTCTCTCTCTCTGGAAAAAGTACTTGTCCCAACTTACACACACACACACACACACACACACATATGTATGTACAGACACACATATATATATACGTTTACTGCACGTGTATGCATATATTCAAAACCACTCAGAGATTCTATCGTTTTTGGAAATGGCAATTTTATCTTCCTCTTTGAAAACCTGTTAGAATAAAAGGTGCCTGACAGCTGATTAGGAACGTGACACACATTTCACTTCCTTTCAGGAAAAACTTTCCAAAAACCATATTTACTTACCACGGGCAGTGACAGCCCGTCTGACAAAAATAATTGATATCCTTTCTGGTTATTGTAGAGGGGAACAATGAACTGAGAAAGACCCTCCTCTTACCTTTTGAGATGAGTGATGTGGTAGAATTGTGGGCACATCTGGCCCAGATGTATTTTTGTGTTGTGGGAATGTGCTCGCCCCTGGAGTGAGTCATCGAGCTTAAGGTAAGGCTCTCCAATCTTTCTGCCAAGCTATCAGGCACACTCTGTGTTTGAAGGAACATTAAAAATGCCAGGAAACGAACATGTTTATTTTTATTAATTGTCCCTGAGGGACCAAATTTATCAAATGTTGTGCAAAATTTGTCATTCACATTGAGATGTACAAAACCATGTTAATATGGATTGAAATTTAGGTGAGATCATTAGTTCCAGTATTTATCAGCTAAGTAGTCCTAAGGAAGTTAGGTCCAACTTTTGTGATTTTCATGTTTGACCCAGATGAAGGCTGAGAAAGCTCCAGTCTCCACTCCACAGGGCCCTCTGTGAGGATTGTCTTCACTTCTTCTGCATGAGCTTATGTACTACTCAAAAAGAAAGCATGACTGTTGGAATGGCATTTCAATTGCATTTAATAAATGAAGCTTGTGTGAAGATCTGAGAGTAAAACAGCCCCACTGGTCAGCCTTACAGACCAGGTAATGGTAACACACACACCTTCAAAGCCAGTAGCCACACTAGTTTGCCATAGAAACCGAGTAGTGCATGCTTTTAATCCCAGTCCTGGAGAGGGTTATAAAACGGGAAGAAATAACTCTCAAACACAGTTTCATTCTGAGATTCCTGGATGCAGGATTGCTCTTTTGCACTGAGTTTGAGGTAAGAGTCAATGGCCGGCTGCTTTGCTTTTGGATCTTCAAGTTGAAGCCCAATTTCTCTCTCTGAGGATATATTAATCATGCTTCAACTGTTATAAATGCACCAATTATTTGTTTCCAAATGGCAGTAATCAGAGATCTTATAAATGATTCTTTTTATTTGTGTGTGTGTGTGCGTGTGTGTGCGTGTGCATTTGTATGCAGGTATACAGGTAGCGTTGTGCAGGTCTGGAGATCAGAGGACAATCTCAGGTGTTAGGCTTTGCCTTCCACCTTCTGTGCGACAGGGAGCTTTGTTGTTTTGTGCTCTGTACACACTGATAGTTATCCTCCTGTCTCTCCCTCCCACCTCCCAGTGTGAACTCTGAGATTAAGACACTCATGATAAACCTCCCGCTTTTTTATTATTATTAATTTATTTATTTTGGTTTTTTTGAAACAGGATTTCTCTTTAGCTTTTGGTTCCTGTCCTGGAACTAGCTCTTGTAGACTAGGCTGGCCTCGAACTCACAGAGATCCACATCCCTCTGACTCTCGAGTGCTGGGATTAAAGGCGTGCACCACCACCACCTGGCAAACCTTCAGCTTTTATGTAGGTTTCTGGGATTCGAACTCAGCTTTCCAGATTTATGAGGCAGGAACTTGGATTGAGCCATGTCCTCCACCCAAATTGCCATTTTGAACAGAAGCATTTCCTTAGGAACGTTCACACCATTATTTCTCAGAGTCCCTGTTATAAATCCTTCGCTAGTGACACTATTTTATTCCATCTGCCCTTGAATTGTTAACCTGCAGAACAATATAGTCATCAATAAGAATACAAATTTTAATGAACTGTGGAAGGAAGAATTTGACCACGTTTTTATAGAGGATTTTCATGTTAATAACTTCCTCTGGTTTCCTTACGAGTTTGAAAGTTAATATTACAAATGTTGAACAAACTAATAAAACATTAAATTAAGACAAATCATGACTTTAAAAATACTGTGAATTAGGAGTTTCATGTTTTCAGCTTACGGTAATTTATGCACTTGTTATTATGCGAGTTTGCTACTTCTTATTTTAAGTTCCTCATGGTAGAATTTAAGTTTAGAGGTCTCGATTGAGAAAATGAAAATGAAAATGAGAAAGCTTTGACCAATGAAACTGCTTACCTAGCTTGTGTCATGGTGGGCAATGTCAGGGATATTTTGAATGCCCTTATTGAAGTTGGCAGGTGTAGCGTTTATTGTTTCTTATAACACAAGCAATTCATGTCATTGAAGACTTTATATGCAAATGTGATCTTGCCAGAATGGCAAATATTCTGGTTTGGAACTTGTCCTTTTGTAGATTCAGTAACTCTGTGCTTGAACAAGAAAATGAGAGAGGACTTTTTGAGCAAGTACGGAAGATCCCCACTGCATGTCATCTAGATACAAACCAGGGCTCTCTCACCACTCAGACCAGAGCTAAGAGACCTGCCAAGTATCCAGACACGAGGTTCTCCATTATTGCTCTTCTTTAGGAGAATGATGGAATTGGCAGGTGGCTGCTTTGTGGCTTTGAAAATGCCACCGTTCCAAGAAACAGTTTGACCAACCTTACAGCCTTCATTTCTAAGCAGAGAATCAAAGGAGAGAATTTCTATTCCCAGTGAAGAAGCCACTGCATAAAGGGAGGCTTTATGTAGACTCTAAATCAAAATGCTGCCAACAAGCAGATGGAAACCACGTTGGAATGTGAAAATTCTGAGCCAGGGTCTTGCTGGGGCTCTAATGTAACTCAGTTGTTCCCCTGATTCTGCCATCTTTATTACTGGATTCCAGTTACTTATGAATTGAATTCTCGTGTAGTTATTCTGCTGTTATTGTAAAACGCCACATGGTGTTCTGTGCTCAGTCAACAAATGCCTCATGCCACCACTGTATTTATTTTGAGTTTGTAATATCTGTACTTTTACCCTTTCTCTGACATTTTCTAAGTTTCTCTTTACAAAGCAGCCGGCTGTGGAGTAGAGCTCCCTGTGAGCAGGTGCCGGATTGAGACTGCAGGCCCAACCACCAATTCACACCCCGAAAAACTCTCCACACTGGAAAGAGATTAGCTATCGGTCCTCTGGCAGTTTGCTTAGTTTAAAAATTACTCCAAGGATTTCGACGACTTGTGGGTAATTCCTAAAGAGGTCTGAGTGATATTGCGTGCTGGAAGCTTAGGCTTGAAAACTATGAGAAGCAGTAACAGAGTCACATGAGCTGGGGAAACAGTGCTTTTTAGAGGTCAGGGATTACATTTTTGAACCATGACTTTTGAATAATTTTGAAGAAGAAAAAACACTAAGAGATACAGTTTTCAGTGACATTATATTTATATGTCTAAGTCAACTTTTAGGAAATGGTAATCTTACTATTAGGAATATAAGTTTAACAGTTAAAAGTATGACTCCTATCTCTTGCTTAATCACAATTAAACCCGTGTTCCAGGACACACAGAAAAACAGGAACTCTGTCTATGTGTATGAGTGTGTCTGAACGTGTGTATGAGTGTGTCTGAATGTGTGTATGAATGTGTCTGAACGTGTGTATGAGTGTGTCTGGAAGAGATTACCATTCGAATCAATAGAGAAGTCAATGAATTTGAGATCCGCTCTTGCCAACATAGGCAGACATAATTCCTGCCATTTGTCCAACAGTCCTGTTAGAAGAAAAAAGAGAGAGCATATTCACCCCCTTCATCCCCGCTCACATCCCTAGATCTGGAAGATCAGAGTTCTTGTCCTTGAGCACCAGACGTCCTGGTTCTCCGCCCTTCTCACTCTGGTGTCCGAGCCAGCACTGCTCACTCTAGGTCCCCCAACCCCAGCCGTTGATGTGGTCCTGATCTGAGCTATATCCTGATCGGAGCTATATCCTGATCTGAGCTACACCACTGGATTTACTGGCATTCAGATTTGCTACTGACATATCATAGGACTAGTCAGGCTCCAGCATTCTATAAGCCAGTTGTTATAATAAATCCTCAGGTATATCACTGTATTCTCTCAGTTATTTCTATGAAAATGCTAACCAATACAAGCATCATATAAAAATAAAAGGAACGCATGTCCAATACCTTATCCATCTTCTTAATTAATAATAAATGGTTTAATAAAATTTAGACAAATGTAGTAGCTATTTATGAGCAATTGAATAAAAAGGTATGAAGTTAAGACTGTTAGGTTAGATATAAAACTGAAAAGTGTCTTAAAGAACAAGCAACTATAATTTTTAAGAGTAGAAATAGCTACAAATTTACCCACACATTGCCTGGACCTAGTAGACCTCTACCACCAGTGACTCAGACTGTCTTCTTCCCTAAAGTCTTCTTATTGGGGATCCAAAATACCCATCCATTCTATTGAAAGGCCACTGCCTGCCTTTTTACTTATATCTTCCAAATTCAGTTAGTTTTAATAGACTGTTCTCTAGTGTTTCCCATCATATTTTTTCCAGTTTTAAGATGCTGATATAACTTTCTAAATAATTTTTAATTTATTAGTCGCACACATACATGTGCATGAGCATGTGCATACATGTGTGTATGTGTGTGTGTGTGTGTGAAGGTCAGAGGACAACTTGCAGAAGTTGGCTCTCTCTTTCCGCTCTGTATGTCTCAGAGATGGCAAGTGGCAAGCACCTTTACTGCTGAGCTATCCTGCCCCCAAATTGTTTTCATAAGGCATCTTGAATAGTAGTATTTGACTGGACTTGACTATGGTACCCCCATGCTTCCAAAGCCAAGTTTATTTCTGCTTTGTGAGTAAAAACTGAAAAGGCAGAAGAAGGAGGGTCAAGGAGAGAAGAACCCCAAGCAGTCGCAGTCTATGATGCCAGCAATCGCTACTGTGCCAGGACGTTTCCCAAAGTGCAATTCATTTCGCTCATAGAATGCAGATTTTGCACTCATTGGAATTTGGATTCTTCTTCTGCTGGAGTGGAACTGAGTGGTTTCATAGTTACTTAACGTGATACACTCATCTTGAACTACTGCCTCATTTTAATGTTGTAATCCACTCAAATATGAAGTGACCTTTCCATCATCCAGTAATTCCTTTTGGGATCCTGGATTCCAAACAAGCACCGGGACAGTCACTAGAGCCAAAAATGTGGGGGGATGGTCTCCAGATCAGAAAGGCCAATATGTCTCAGAGAGAGCTTATTCCACAAAGGGTGGCCTATGGGTCCCTTTGTAAACCTGAAAGGAACTTTGAAAGCCACCTTAGCTTTAGGCTTCAGAATACCCAAACTTTACACGTGCACATCTTTTCTATACCATATAAAATTTAAACATTGTTCTATGTATATGTATTTAGAAGCAACTGAGCCTGTGAGTGCATCTAGGCAAGGTAAATTAATTCTTCTAGTGCTTTCTTCATTCTCCATAAATTTCCATATTGAAACATACAGGGATCTGATAGCTATTATTGTTAATAGGCCATCACTAGAAAATAGCCTAACATTTCCAAGTTAAAAAGCGCCATTCTGATAAAATGGGCTATTATTGGATAAGACTTTCCACCTGTGGCGCTTTCTAATTACGCTCTCCATGCATAAAAAAAAAATATGTCGCTAGAAAAAAAAAACTGATAAATGGACAACAGCTACTTCCCTGCTGATTATACTAAATTTCATTATAGTAGAACATTTAACAATTTAATTCTGAGCTCTCCCAGGAATTGTGTGTGAAATATTTTGCTTAGGTCTCTTTTTTAAGCACTGACTTCTCAGTTTAAATAAAAGGTATATCAGGTGTTTGCCATAAGCAGAGTTAAAGCATCAAGTCACTAAAAAAACGAGCTGGAGCTGACAGGTAAAGACAGAAGAAAGGAACACAATCAAAACATGCCTGAGTGTTTTCTTCTCTTCCTCCTGGCAGGGAGACAGTAATCATTGAAAGGGAAATGAGACGGTGGGAAGGGGGAAGAGTCCTACCCCTGAGAGATAAGCTCTTTTTTATTTTTTTAATTTCTCATAAATATGAGGGGAAAAAAAAATTGGGCACATGTGTGTCTCTTTTCCAACCTTCCCAAAGTGCTCCAGATAGTTACCATAAATGTTGCCTTGAACTCTTTTTGTCTTGCTCTCCCTTCCTTCTTCCCTCATTCTCCAGGTGACACCGGAGCACAGAAAGGCTGCTCCCATGCTCTCCTGAGTGTATGGTATTACTTGCCTCAGCCCTAGCCAGGTGCCTCTCTTCCCTTTTTAACTGGAGGCGCAGGTACTAGATAGGTCAAGGTACCTCTTCAGAAAGCTGAGTGCCAAGGCACGCCAGCGAGGCCCAGTCTGCATCTGAGAACCAGCTATCTACCCTGGAGACTAGGATGTAGGCCAAGGGCACTCACTTCCGGCTGGGAAGTGTGGACTTAAAAAGACTATGTGTCATTAAAATCCCACACTCTCCTGTTCGTCTCCTGCTTAGTGAACAGCATGAACGATATTTTGGAAACCATTTCCTGTACGTTCTGAGCACCCTCCTTTACAGGGACTCAGAAGGAAGACCTGGAAATCTTCATTCTTCCCTTATGCTGGGATGGCCTGGCCTCCCGCTGAGTCCTTCCTAGGTTCTCACCTAGGTTCTCACTGGGCATTCTTCACCTCATACCACAGGGCACACACTCTGTTGGGCTCAGAAGGCATTTAGGGAAGACGCTTGGTAAGGAAGTTCACAGGGTTGAAACCAGCACACGGGCCTTTCCTGGGCTCTGTGTTCAATAGCTCACTTTCAACAGCCTTAGCTGCTGGCCCTGTAAAAAAAAAAAAAAATCGACATTTGCAGGGACACAGGCTTCCTACCACAGTGTCTCTTTCCTATGGCCAGTTTACGCAGAATGCTCCTCTTCGCTTGTGTGTCCAGTATTTACACTTTTGCCCCTTTATCTTAGCCCCAAACATATTTTATTATCATTAAATTAACCTACATCTTCCAACCGGTCCATCCTCCATAGAGTTTGGGAGAGGAGCATCAGTAGAAAAGAGGTGAGAAGATTAAAGAAACGATAGAATGAAGAAATCAAAACGCCTGTAAGTTTTGTTCTGTTTTACTAACACATAAGAGGACAGCAATAATTCTGCCTTTAACCTCTCCTCTGTTCTCCACACCCTGTAGCCACCAAGAGCTCTAGCCTTGGGAGACCTAAGTCAGACCTAAGTAATTCCCTTGAACTAGGAATATAGCTCAGGGGTAGAATACTTGCCTAGCACAAGCAAGGCCCTGGGTTCAACTCCAATACCAGAAAAAGAAAAAGAAAAAAAGCAGACAGCATTCCTCCCATGCAAAGCTTCCATAGAATTTTAAAATGTCTATTTTCATTTACTGTTTTGTCGACTCACCCAGTGTTTTCAAGAATGAGCCAAAGGATTTTCCTTCGGGTATTGACCTTACTTTGAGAAGGAGTTTGGAATTTAATCTGCATCCCCGTGTGTCATTCGGGAACTCTTCCTGTCCTACCGTCCGAGCTGCAGGAGGATAATTCCTGGAAGACTGGCTTCTCTGGCCCCACGCTCACACTCTGGCATTCATGCTGTCCACTGTGGCAATAATTCGGCAGAGGAGAGGAGATGGTTTTTCCTTTGACTCTCTTGCATTCAGTGGCTGGGCAGAACTCCAGCCAGAGCATTTATGCTGAAATTAGGGCCTAATCAGTGGGTAGTGAGGCCTCTTACCCTGGAGCCCAGCCTTGCCGAATGAAGCTCTTGGTCTTCCTGCACAGTTCACAGCACTGTGTATAAAGGCACAGCAGCACCAAAGGCTTCGGCCTTTTACCAACGTGTTTTAGACATTTAGCAAGAAGAAAACAGCGACTGCCCCCACTGGCAGCATTTCCCACGGGAGTGTCTGGATAAAGAGCTGGATCACATGCTGTGATAACTTATGCATTAAAGCAAGATGGGTGTCCCTGTTGTGGCCCCCGGGTCTTGTGTGAAAAGCCATGCTTTACTGTAAACCATCACTTCCTTTCTCTCAGACTTCATGGCCGAACTGCTTTTGCAAAACACTGCGATCATGCCTATCATTTTTTAAATTTACTTCATATTTTTAGATTTCTTTTATTATTTGTGTGCCTGCGTGGTGTATTTACACAGGTATCTGAACCCATGAGCACACATATAGAGGCCAGAAGAGGATGCTATTTGCCCTGGTCCATCAAAATCGGCTTCATTATTTTAAGACAGGGTTGCTTTCCGAACCTGGAGTAGGCTGGAGGCCAGGAAGCACAGTGGACCATCCTGCCTCACCCAGCACAGTGCTGGCATTACAGGGGTGCAGGGACACACAGAGATTGCTCCAGGAGTGCTGGATCTGAACTCAGATCCTGATTCCTGTTCAACAAGACAAGCTCTTAGACACTGAGCAGTCTCCTTGGCCTAGTTTTAATTTTTTTCATTTACTCTTTTTAATTAATTTATTTATTTATTAAAGATTTCTGTCTCTTCCCCGCCACTGCCTCCCATTTCCCTCCCCATCCCCCAATCAAGTCCCCCTCCCTCGTCAGCCCAAAGAGCAATCAGGGTTCCCTGCCCTGTGGGAAGTCCAAGGACTACCCTCCTCCATCCAGGTCTAGTAAGGTGAACATCCAAACTGCCTAGGCTCCCACAAAGCCAGTACATGTAGTAGGATCAAAAACCCATTGCCATTGTTCTTGAGTTCTCAGTAGTCCTCATTGTCCGCTATGTTCAGCGAGTCCGCAAATGGATGGAAATAGAAAACACTATCCTGAGTGAGGTAAGCAAGACCCAAAAAGAAGAACATGGGATGTACTCACTCATATTTGGTTTCTAGCCATAAATAAAGGACATTGAGCCTATAATTAGTTATCCTAGAGAAGCTAAATAAGGCGAACCCAAAGAAAAACATACAGGCATCCTCCTGAATATTAACCTTCATCGGGCGATGAAAGGAGACAGAGACAGAGACCCACATTGGAGCACCGGACAGAAATCTCAAGGTCCAAATCAGGAGCAGAAGAAGAGAGAGCATGAGCAAGGAACTCAGGACCGTGAGGGGTACACCCACACACTGAGACAATGGGGGTGTTCTATCGGGAACTCACCAAGGCCAGGTGGCCTGGGTCTGAAAAGGCCTAGTTTTAATTTTTTAATGATCGAAAGGACATTTTGAATTGGTGTTGGTGCTTTCTGAGCTACGATGCATTGTTTGTTTGAAATTAAACTAAGCGGTCGTTATCTTAGAAGACCAATCAAAAATGGCTTTGTATTGTTACAATTGCTTCCATTTGCAAACTTGAATTTTGCAAGCTAAACTTGCTTCCTGTTTAATATCTTTGACTTCAGAGAAGGGAATTCATATGCACCTCAGGCAGGGGTGCGGCAGAAAGTCTGTCTTCCAGAAGGAAATTGTGTGTACACCCCAAGCTGGGGGCAGAGGGAGGGGGTGGTGACAGTGTGTGGAAAGTGTGTCTTCCCTTCCCATCCACCCTTGCCTTCACGCGCAACTGTGATTTCACTGGGATTGTTCTTTGCAGAACCAAGTGCGAATGACTTTCCTCCTACCGAAGCCTTCCGATTTAATTGGTCCTAATAGTGGTTTCTGGCTTCTGACTTCAGTTGGAGTCTTCCTGACAAGCCACCATTTCCTCCCCACCCCAGCCCCCATCCTATAGCTCTGCAGGAAGACATTAAAGTTACTTAATGATTACTCATTGAATGGGAGCTTAATTTTCTCTTCCACAAGCAGGACCTGGGGGAAGCAGACACACTCACTATACCAGAGGTGACACAGAGCTGGGGGAAGGAATACTCCAAACACAAGACACTGCACAGTGAAAATTGACAGACAGGTATAGAACTCACTCCAGACTGGCAAGTGCCCAAACATCACCTTGTAGGACACTGCATTTGTAAAAGTCTGAGGTTAGAGTCTGCCTGGCTCTTCTTTTGCTCTCATCTCTTCTGACCCTTACATCTGGCACAATACGTCTATGGAGGTTATATTGATGAACTTGGAGAGATAACACTGTCTAAATGCAAAATGACGTTAACTTATTCCTCCTTTTTTTAACCTCTGAAATGCTTTAAAATTTTTCCAGAGAGAGTACAAAGGAGTGTGTCGTTTTGATAGAAAACATGTTCAAATGAAAAGACAGTGGGAGGAGGCGTTGGGGCAGTGACGTCACTGGTAAAGGGCTTGATGCAGGGTTCAGATCTCCAACACTCTTGTAACAAACATCAACAACACAAAAAAACAGACAGTAACCAAATAAAAATAAACCCGATACAGTGGCCTCTTCCCATCATTCTAGTGGTGGGTCAACAGGGCAGGAAGGTCCTAAAGGCTCAGTAGCCAAGCAGGTCATCCAAACCCAGGACTACCAAGCTCAGTGAGAGACATTGTTTCCAAAGGTAATCAGAAAAATAAGGGGAGTGACGCAGGAAGCCACCAGTCCTCCCACTGGCTGTCACGTGAGCACCCACAGGAACACACAGAAGCAGTAGCAGTTATCTAGACAGTTACCAGAAGACAAAAGAGCAAAGCCGCCCATCAACTTATTTTTAGTCTCCAAAGGGTGGCAATGACTTACAGTGTTCAATAAAAGTCTTGGTGACGCAGACTCCAAAAGACTTTCACAAGTTCTAATTTGGAGCAAAAATAGGATTTCTAATCAGCGCTGCACCCTTCGGAATCATTCGATTGATGTCTGTGTATTTAGGGAGAAAGGAAATGAGGAACATGAATAGATTTCCTGGGAGAGTTAGCGTGAGCAGTGATTAAACTTCGAACATAAAATTGCCCTTTGTGATTAGTTCAGTTCAACTAATTCCATCTTCCTACCTACCCATCTATCTACCTACCTACCACCTACTTACCTACCTAACTCATATTTCATTTATTGAATAGACTGGCATTGATTATAAAGCATGTTTTGTGTCAGACTCAATGCAAGGCCCTGGGGGTACAGGGATCAAAGACACCATCAAAGAATTTATGTTGTTGTGGTAAAGCCGGAAATGGCAATTTCAGCACCCGAGGGCAGTGTGAGCTTTATGCAAGAGAATTGCAAGACTATCTGGGCACAGATAGGGCGAGAAGCAAGGAGACTATCTCTAGGCTCCAAAATTTTTGGGACCTACATGTCTGCCTCAGAGTCCCTAGTCAAGCAGTGTCCTAAACACAATGATTACTGGCAGAGAAAATGTTTCCTACCCTCATGGAGCTAACTCTCACTCTACTCTATTACTCTATTCAGGGTGTCACCTGTGCTCATATATATANTGAAAACTCCAAGTTAAAAGAATAAAACACTCAAATATTGACAGCCATGTGCCACCTCTTAATTTAGAAGCATTCTAAATTCTGAAAAATTCTTAGTGTCATATATATATGTATATATATATACATACATACATATTTATGGGGCTATATGACCCCTAACCTCCAACTGTGTAGCTGTATGCTTGTTCAAAGGTTCCTCATTGATATGCAACAATCCTATTCTGAAAAAAAAAATCAGCGCTATCATGATTTTGCTTCCTGATATATTCAACAGTCATCTAGTCATACAGAAATAAAAAAAAAAAGCAATTCAACCAAACAATGTTCAGTTTGGTGACATGACACATCCATAAATTTCCCATGTTATCTATGAAATGTCATAATCCTGTTTGTCCTAAGAAAACTCTTTCTCTTCTGTCTTAATTAAATCTTTCATATGAGCAGTTTCCTGCCAGCTATAATCCATTCATTCAGGTGTGAAAGACTGGAAACTATTTACTTATTCACACCCCTGATAGCTACATCTGGGATAAAACAATTTATTTCTCAGTTGTCTGGGCTCTCCAGATATAGCAGGTGCCGTTGCACAGTCAAACTTCGGGCTCATTTTGAGCCTTTCTGAAAAAACACTGGAAATATGTGAACATAGATTTTAAGCTTTTGGGGTAAAGGCTGTGTTTGAGTTCGGTTCTCTTTATTACTCTGAGAGTGCTGCATGTGCCTTAAGCTCTTTATAAATATGTAAATAAAAAGAACATGATTAGCTGAACTAGAATAAAGGAAAGGGACTTTTTTATATAAAAAGGAGATTTAATGTAAGAAAATAACTGGGTTTTTGAAGACAAAACCATTGGGGAAAGAACGTTCTGGATTATCCAGCTCTAGGTTTATTTTCTTAGGCTCATCACAATGGGAATAATATGTGTTTGAAGTCATTGGAACGGTACCAGATGAAAAGGGCTGCTAGCACCCTAGGGACTCACTGGGTGGCAAGTAGAGTAATTACGGTACTTAGCTTCCTTGCGGGTTAGCAGTGGTGGGGAAATGGCAGTTATGGTGGGAAAAGGAGGCAAAGAGGCAGAATCCGGAGATGGATAAAACAGACAGATTGACTGAGCTTAGCATATTTGAGGGGGCAATCCCTTGGATGCTGACTCTCAAAGGAAAAGCAGTATGAGCAAAGTACAGGAATTACTTTAAAAGTTGGGGTGGGAGAATGAAAAGGCCCCGCGCAGAGATAGCCACCCGGATGAAAAGAAAAGACAAGGAAGCCACGGGAGCCCGCCATCTGTAAAGCGGGGCTGCTTTCAAGATCTGAAATGCAAAAGGCAATTATCTGCTGAATGGAACACGCACAGATCAGCAAGGACCGATGCAAGTGAACAGTAGAAGCCTGCGGGGCGGTCAGAAAGGCCAAGACACAAAATGAGCTCCAATTAGAGCAGGTCACCCAGAAGAAGGGAAAAAAAGCTTTTATGACATTTGAAAGGAGAGCATTGGAAAGGGGAGTGCTGGCTCCCAGCTAGTGGGGGGGTGGGGTGGGGGCCACCAGAGGCAGACAAGCCCTAGGTTTTTATAGGTATTTATTTTTAGAGACTAATCCAACCCCACAAACTGGGACTCAGAAAGAGCTAGCAATTAGAACTTCACGCATCTTGGCTAAATTCAACAGAGAGGTTACCTGCCGCGATTGGTGCGATGGCTAGATGGGTGTTCTTCCTGAAGACACAGCTTGTCTGTGATGCTACTGAACCACCCCCTGAGAAGTAGACAAATCCCACAAATTACAAGTCTTTTTTGAGATACCTCCCCCCTGTACACAAAAATGTAGAAAATGAAATCACCGTAACCAATTTTAAATGTAGGATGTGTTGAAAATAATATTTTAAAAGTATTTTGCCATACTTAGAAACTAGACATGTGATTCCCAAGACAAGGGGTTGTTCTGATGAGTAATGAACACAGGTTTGTCAGGAGGACATTGTGTGAAATAGCTCAAATTCCTATTGAACTTTAATGGAAAGAAGAAATGTGGCCATGTTTCTATTTTTATTGTTATTATTGTATTTTTATGATTTAAAAAAATTTAAATTTAAGTATATTTTGTTCATGTTCTTCCCCTCTCCCAAGTCCTTCCAGATCCTCTCCCTACCTATTCAACTTTAAGTTCCTTTTCAAAAAACAAACAAAAACATACTACAACAATAAAACTCTCCAAGCAAAGAAAACAAAATACACCCCCCAAAAAAACTGTAAACAAATAAAAAGAAACAACAACAACAACAAAAAAACCCCTATGGAGTTAAATTATATGTTTGTCAACTACTCCTGAATATGAGGTCTGTCCTGGAGTAGCTGATATTCCCAGGGTCGCCCTATTGAAGAAAGTTGATGTTCCCTCTCCCAGCAGATACAAGTGACAGTTCATTCATTCATTCATTCATTCAGTTTTTAAAAAATATAAGAAAAGAAAGTATAATAGGATAAAATAAAACTATTATATCTAAGTCGAACAAAGATAAATCAACAGAAAAAAAAAAAGAACCAAGAGAAGGCACAAGAATCAGAAACCTACTCAGAGAGCCCATAAAAACACTAAGCTGGAAGCTATAATATACACAGAGGACCTGGTGCAGACCCATGCAGGCCCTGTGCAATGACGCTAAAATCTTTGGGTTCATCTGAGCTTTGCTCATGTTGACTTAGAGGGCCTTGGTTTCTCGGTGTCCTCCATCCCTCTGACCCCTACATTCTTTTAACCTTCCCTTCCAAGGTTCCCTGAGCTCCGCCCCAGGGATTTGATGGATACATCCTATTTAGGACTGACTGTCTATGGTCTCTCACCTGTGTAACATGTCTGGCTGTGACTCTCTGTATTTGTTCCCATCTGCTACAGGAGGAAGCTTCTCTGATGATGGCTGAATAAGGTATTGATCTATTGATTGAGTGCAGCAGAATGTCGTTAGGATTTGTTTAATTACTATACTTTCTTTTTCTCTTCTAGGCCATTCTTACTTGGTTCTCCCCTAGGTCCCTGGGTTTTCTAGTCTCTGAACCAGTTGTTGGGTATGGATTCTGTCTCAGGGAGTGGGTCTTAAGTCAAATCAGACATTGGTTAGTTACTCCTACAAGATTTGTGCCATCACTGTCATAGCATTATCTTTTATTTTATTTTATTTTATTTTGTATTAAAAATTTCCGCCTCCTCCTATTTCCCTCCTCCTCCCCCCTTCCCTTCCCTCTCCAGTCCAAAGAGCAGTCAGAAATCCCTTCCTTGTAGAATGTTCAAGGTCCTCCCCCCTCCATCCAGGTCTAGGAAGGTGAGCATCCAAACAGACTAGGCTCCCACAAAGCCAGTACATGCAGCAGAATCAAAACCCAGTGTCATTGTCCTTGGCTTCTCAGTCAGTCCTCACTGTCAGCCACATTCAGAGAGTCCAGTTTGATCGCATCATAGCATTATCTTGTAGGCAGGACACTATTGTTGGTAATGGGTTTGTGGCCAGTTCGGTGTTTGTTTCTGTTTTGAGAGCATCCAGAGTATCTTCCTGCACCAAAGATGCTGCAACATAGGGCTTTATGCAGGCACCAGCTCGATTTATCCATGCTCAGTGAGTTGTATAAGTGTTGTCTTTAGCAATGGGGACTTGCTGTCAGTTTGTAGAGAGTAACCTATAGTCTTAGCAACAACCTAGGTTGTTTGGTGACTTCCATGGTGCCCCTTTGGCCAACCACTCAATTAGATATGGCTCAACTACAGTACTGTACGCTTTGTCTGGTGATTAAAGATGTCCTACTGGGACTCTATGTCCCCCACTAATTGGTGATTTCATTTAGAGTTTGATGCATGAAAATTTGGAAGTAATACTTTAGTCCTGGAAGCTGACTTCATTAAGATCATCTACAATAGATGATCTGACCTGGCTAACCTGATATTGGCACTGAGATGATTTTGAGGAAATTGTGTCTGTGGGTCCAGGTCATGCTCACTGCAGCACTTCCAGAGACACTGGGTGTTGGATCATGTTAGACCCTAAGATTAATACTTTAAACCACGGGATTCTCCACTCTCAGAATATACTCAGTTCCTCTGATTGGAAATCCAAACTGCAGTTCAGTAGCTAGGATGCTACTTGTAGAATCCTAGTCTGTAGTCATCTTATTTGTTACAATCCAGGCTCCCAAATAAAACTCATGCTTTAAAAATACTACTGTGTATGTCAGGTCTGTGTTGCTGTGAGAAAGACCTAAGTAAAACTTTTCTTTAAGAACCTAATTTTGCTTCATCTTTTTACAGTTTTGAAATTGTCCCCACTGTCTCTGGGACTGTGTTGAAGTAGTGGGTTGTGATGGTGGACTAATGGAAGCAAGTTTTCCTACTTCTTAGTAACATGAGGCAGAGATTGATAGGGAAATGATAGATAGATGGATAGATAGATAGATAGATAGATGATAGATAGATAGATAGATAGATAGATAGATAGATAGATAGATAGATACTATTATTATAAAACAGACCTTCAAAGGCAAACTGCAACTTCCTCCATCTCCTCCATCTCAGTACCATCTTTTAGCATCTCATTCAGGAACTCCAAGGGTGAGCCAACCACTTCTTTGTTGGAACCAAGTCTTCAACACACAAGCTATTAGAGGGCAGTTTAAAAATCCAAACCATAAGAACTATTTATTGAATATTTACATTGTGCCGGAAATTGAACCAGGTACTTCTTAGGCATCTCCTCATCTAATCCTTTCATAAAAACATTTGAGGTAAATAGTCTTTCGTAGAACACTAAGACACTTAATTGTATTTCTCAAGGACTGATAATTTTTCATGATAAGGTAAGAATTTGGTTCTAGAACTTCATGACTTCTAAATCTATGCTTTCTATGGCTAATATTGATGCTTAATTAATTTAAATCATATCTGTTTTTAATTTTTTAATTAAAATATAACCACATCACTTCTCCCTTCTCTTTGCCCCTCCAGTGCCTCCCATACCCCTCCTTTGTTGAAATAAGAGCGGCGGGGCTGCATCCCCAGCACCCCAGCAGCCTGGCTAGCTTATGCCCTGAAATAACAACACACAAACTGTATTCATTTAAGCACTGTTTGGCCCATTATATCTAGCCCCTTCTCAGCTGACTCTCGCACCTGGACTAGCCCATTTCTAATAATGTGTGTAAGCACCCCAAGGTGCGCTTACCGGGAAGATTCTAGCCTACATCCATCCTGGGTCGGAGCTTCATCGCATGTGTCTCAGAGAGCAGATCTATCGCGTCTCTGAGCTCACTTCCTCTTCCTCCCAGCATTCTGTTCTGTTTACTCCACCCACCTATGTTCTAACCAATAAAATGGGCCAAGCCAGTTTCTTTATTAGCCAATGACCTTCCTCCATCACTCCTTCTTATTCCTTCTCAAATTGATGTCCTCTTTTTCTATTATTATTATTATTATTATTATTATTATTATTATTATTATATGTATGAAACACACACCAGTTCTGCTAAGGTCATTTGGTGCTGCTTGTATGTAGTTTGTTTAGTCCTTTTGTTCTTTTATAGATGCCAAATTCTTCTGCTTTTTTTTTTTTTTGCCATATCCATTTTACTTTTGGTGAGTCTTAACTTGCTCTTACCCGTTATAGCTCATTCCATTGCCAAGTCCTATTAAATACCCATGTCAATTAGTGCTCTAATTCTCAAACACCTTTCAAGTGATTTAAGATTATTGTGTAATGTTGTGATTTATCTATTGTTCATGCTAAATTAAAAGACCAGAAATATCAGAGGAATTGCTTTCTTTTAATTCAAACTTTGATGTTTGAATGAGCCAGATTTGTTACTATGACTTGGCAAACAAAGTCTACTCATTTTGCCCATTCAGGTAGTCAGACGGAGGGATGAGGGAATAATTTCATTCCTTCAATTAGCCAACATTTCTCCAGACTAGATTGCTTGTGTGTATGAGGGGGGGTGGGTATGTGTTTGTTGTGAGTGCTGAACAAGTGTGTGCCCATGAATATAGGTGCCAGAGGACAGCTTCAGTTGTCATGCTCCAGGAAACCTCCAAACTTTTTGTTTGGGGCCTTCTCATTGGCTTGGAGCTTCACTAAGTAAGCAGTGAGCAGTCAGTGAGCTTCAGGGATCTCTGCCTTTTCTGTCCATCATCTTCACTTTGTGAAATCACAGCCTGTGCTCCCACACCTACCTTTTCGCATGGGTTCTAAGCATGAATTCTGAGGCCTCATACTTACGAGGCAAAGCTTGATTGAGCTGTCTCCTCAGCCTCTCACCTGGTTTTCATCAGAGTTTCAGCTCCAAACGCATAGATGACCATACCTTGCTTCTTGGCTGATAGGGTAAGAAAGCTCAAAGTCAAGAGACAATGACACAAACATTTTTTTTATTTAAATTACATGAACTGTTAAAATTAAAATCCCACAGCTGAGCTCTCCAGTGTCTAAAGTTATTTCACACAGAATTTTTAACATCTTATTATTGAAATGAAAGAAGAAAAAAATCAATGCTAAACATCCTGTAGATGGAATGCATTTGATTTCAATTTTGCACCAAATTGTGAGTTATTAAAGCTATTGTAAGACTCTCCGCCACTTGCTCCAATTCCTCACACTCTTGGCTGCTGACAAGTGGGTTTGAGTTTTCTGATACTTATTGACATTTTTTTTCTGAGGAGGATGAATTGTCATTTAAAGATACATCTGAGAAGAAATTTCTAGAATATATTCATATTCAGTTTGGCATCAAAAAGTTTCATTTATTGGCTTGCCTTTTGAAATGTTAAAAGAGCAGGAGCACACCCTTTTGTGATAAGAACAAAATGTGTTCTGGCTGGCAACCCTGGGAATAACAATTTCTTATGACTCAGTTTTCAAGGAATGTTAATAGTGCTTGGAAATACACACTGCGTTTGGGGTTCCTACCTCTGTTTACAAGACAGTCTCTGGCAGTTTCGAAGTGGCCTTGACTGTGTCTTACAATTCTGAAATCTTCTTGGGCATATTTAACAATTTCAACAATTTCAGTGGTATCTATTTCTTGAGAAAGCAGGTATGAATACTCAGTGCTGTTTCCAACAAACTGCTTAACCGCACATAGCCAGAGTCGCTGGAACAGCTTCAGTGATGTCACCAGGGCCAGATGTGACTTAAGAATGTTTTTAGGCACCCAGGCTCTTTTTATTCCCACCCCAGCAGCCAGAAAAGGTCACTTGCATTTCAAACTTCCCATCTGAGGTTTCAAAAGGGCTTTGCACCTGTAGGCTTTGTGCCTAACTACTGCGAACAGTCCAGCAGGAAGTGGACTGGGTCAGCCTGCCTTAGGAACCGCTCCTGAAATTCCTGACAGTGTTTTGTTTATACTCCGAAATCTGCCACTGGATTAGAGGGTGTTAGTTGACTTTTTGTTGTTTTGATAAAACTCTGATCAAAACCATCTGGGGAGGAAGAGGATTGTTTCAGCTTGTCAGTTACAGTCCATCATGAAAGGAAGCCAGTGTAGATAGGCAAGGTAGGAACTTGGCAGCCAGAACTGAATCAGAGACTATGGAGGAATGCTGCTTCCTGTTTCTGCTTAACCAGATTCCTTGAACAAACCAGATGTATCTGCCCAGGGTTGGCACCACATGTAGTGGGAGAAGCTCTCCTCCACCAACTATCAATCAAGGAAATGCCCCACAGACATGTCCCTAGACCAATCTGATGAAGGCAATACACTGCCTAAGGCTTCCTCTTTCCAGATATGTCAACTTGGCAACCAAGAATAGCAATCACGTGAGACCACCGCTAGCTGTGAAAAATTCTTCAAGTTTCAGGGGGAAATAGCAGGTGGGTATCAAAATGGGTGTTCAGTGATCTTGTCTCTGGTAGTTGCCAAATACATCGCTAGAATACAACTTACGGATGTCAAATAATCATAAAATGTTTTCCACTTAAAAGAAACTAGGTGTTTCACCGGATAAACACTTAAGTTTTTGAACTTTGAACTACAGGGTTCCTCTCAGATCAGGACAGTGTAGCCGCTGTGAGATTCAGTGAGCAGCACTAACAGTTATCAAATCAACACTGAGTAAAGGAACACTCTGAGTAGGATTGTACATGCTGGTAATCCTGGCACTTCCCAGGATTTCTACCCCTCCCCATCTCCCTTCACCCGTCCCTCTTCTGATAACACCAGAAGGTAAGAGATCAGAAGTTCAGTTATCCACAACTATGTGGCTAGAGGGGTGGCAGCCTGGGATCACTGTCTCACTGTGCAAAACAACAAAACCAATTAGTAGGAGAACAATCCTGTAGAAGTATACAAAAAAAAGGCTTCATTTAAATTAGACATAGTAAACTTCTTATTGTTACATTGGGGTAAAATCAAGCAATATGGGAATGGCCTCTCTACTTTTCATGAAGAGGAAAGTGATATTCAATATTTTTCTAGTGAGGTATTCTCATCAGAAAGATTTATCTTCTGTATGTTCATAGCTGAAATCATGACATTTTGCAGAGAAGTGAATTAATCCTCTATCTGGAAAGCCTTCCCGACTAGGATTCCCAAGACACACAGCACTCACTGTTGTTTATTGCATCTGTTACTTTAATGGTGATATTAGGGGGAATTCACCTATGGTTGCCATTTATCTCACACAGATGGTGATCTCAGAAGCAGATCACAGAGAAGGAAGCATACACTCAGAATTTCACATGTCTCAAAGAGAGGTTAGATCTTAGGTAAACACCATCTTCTCTCCCCCTTTCATCTTACCCTTCCTCCCTGTCTCCTTTCCCTCTTCTTATCCCCCTTTCCCATTTTCTACCTCACACCCCTCCTCTCTTCCACGCTCCCATTCCTCTTTTCCCTCTTCTCCCCCTCCCCAGTTCTTTCCATCTTGCTCTCTACCTCCCCATTTTCCCTTTGTCCTCCGTGTCCTTTCTCTCTCTCTCCCCTCCCCATCTCCCTCCACCCTTCCCTCTTCTGCTAACACCATTCATCTTTTCTGGCAGCTGTACAGTAATATCAACACCCTCCCAGTTATATACATGGTGTGACTTGTCATGTGCAGCAAAGTAGGTCTCTTTCGTTTAAGAAAATAATCATCCTGTTTTTGAGTTAAGGCCTGTTTGACTAACATCATATATAGGTGTTATATGAGGGACTTTTCCTAGGGAGATCAGACACACATGTACGCACACACGCAGGCATGCACGCACCACAATGGGAAGCTGCAACAGGTCCAACAAGGTGACCCAGTGTGCTTTTCCTGGAGTTACTAATAGGAATAGAGGTGAGGTGTTTCAGGAGCAGGCATGACTCAGGTGCATATCTGAAAAGCTCACCCCAGCTGACTACACAAGAAAACAGCAGACGCCCTGGAGCTCTCCACACAGCTGGCTGACTACGTCACAATCCAACAGTCTCTTCTGCAGCTGCTCCCCTCAGTGACCTTCCCCTCTTGTTGTTTATTTCTTTGTTTACAAATGGTGCTCATGCCAAATGAAGCACAATTAACAAAAACTCGGAGACAGATATTGGGGATCAACCTGAAGACCAGAAAAGCAAATTAGCCAACCACTGCCTGTTACCTCTACCTCCTTTTGAAAATGGTGATCCTGCCTCCAGGAATCTCAGGATGAGACTGAGACTGAGAGCTGTCTCCTCGTGTTTTATAATCCTCTCGAGTTCTGGGATTAAGGGCCTGCAACACTACCACCTGGTTTCTATGGCAAGGAAGTGTAGTTATTAGGATTAAAGGTGTGTGTCATTGTGGCTAGTGGGACTAAAGGTATATGTCATTGCTGCCTGGTTTCTAAGGCTGGTCAATGTGGCTGTTTTACTTCTCTGATTTTCAGATAAGCTTTATTTGTTAAAATACAAATTAAATGCGCTACAATTGCCCATAAGAAAACTACATCAAGACTAGTCTGGACAGGATGCACATCTCTCAGACATCTCCATGGCTTCATCCTAGAGATTCTTTCTCATATTTTCCTTTCTTCTCCAGTAATATTTGGGGTTGATTTATTCAAGAACCAAAAGAAATATGTCATGAATCAGACATTTTTTGGTATTTCCAGAAGGAGCCATCTCATAATGAGAGCCTATCATGGTGTTAGATACAATAACTCAAAAGGATTTAAACTAAAAAAAGGGGCATAGTTCTAAGTTGTGTGCTTATTGTGATAAGGATTTTAATTAAAAGTTGACTACAGTAGCAGTGGCCTATAATCTCAGCACTTAGGTGGCAGAGACAGAAGGATGCTCAAAGTTCAAGGCCAACCTGTTCTACAAGAGAGTTTAAGTCCAGCCAAGGCTCATAATAGGACCATGTGTTAACAAAAGATTTAGGGAAGTAGAAATTGTTTGGTGGGATAAAAAGGGTTCTTGCTAACAATCCAGAGGGTCAGAGTGCAATCCCCAAGATCCATGCGGTAGAAGGAGAGATAACATGTTCCCAACAGTAATTTTCTGACCTGAATATGTACAGTGGCATGAGCGCACACACACATACACACACACACACACACACACACACACGCGCGCACAGGCACATACACAAATGCAATTTAACAAAATACAAAAAAATGCATATATGTAAGAAAACAGTACCCAGAGCCTGAAAATAACCATCTGTAATTCCACGGTGCTGATTAAAGGATTTTGGTGTCCATCTATAGTTCTTTTCCTGGTACATTTTTCTTTTGAGTGGGACGTGTTCTATTCTTTGATATGTGTCTGTTTTCCTCATTTAACAGCTATTGCTTGCATGAGATCTACATTGCAGGCAACCTGAACTGAGAGTCAGATTTCACATGTGAATTTTGCATTTATATACATGCACATGCATTGCTTCACAACTTGAAAATTTCTCAATAGGAATGTACATAAATTCACACCCTCCCAGTGATTCTTTATTATTATTAGATTTTCAAGGAATTAAGAGTATATCTATATCTATATATCTATATCTATATATCTATATCTATATATATATGTAAAGGTTTTATTCTCTGAGAGTTTCAAACATTGTATTTTGATTTCATTCAATCCCTTTCCCAGTTCTGCCCAGATCCATTTCCAGTCCATAACCTCCCCAATTTCCAAATTTGTGCCCTCTGGTGATTTGAAAAAATAAATGCCCCCCAAAGGGAGTAGCACTATTGGGAGGTGTGGCTCTGTTGGAAATGATATGGCCTTGTTGAAAGAACTTATCACTGTGAAGACAGGCTTTGTTTCATATATGCTCAAGTCACTCCCAGTATTACAAATCACTTTGTAAGCCTGCGTGTCTAGATAAAGGAAACTCAGCTACTTCTCCAGCACCATGTCTGCCTGTATGCCACTATGTCGCACCACGACAATAGCAAACTGAACTTCTGAAAATGTAAGCCACCCCAATAAAACGCTTTCCTTTAAAAGAGTTGCTGTGGTTATAGTGTCTCTTCACAGCAATAACTAAAACATGTCCTCATCTCTTTTAGAAGTCATCCAGTCCAACTAGTGCTGGCTATATTCACTTACGTGTGGTTCATCCAGTTGGGGTGTATTCCACCTACCAGAGACTACATCCTTAAATAAAATTGACTCTTTCTGATAAGGTATTAATTATCAATAATTCCACAACTTGCCTCCCTTCTCCCACCACCAATGTTTGGATTCGTTTGACCTGGGTTTGCACAGGTCTTATACATACTTTTGGAACCACTATGAGTTCATATGTGCAAAATGTCTGGTGTGTACAGAAACCATTATTTTCTTGTATTTATCAACCACCTCTCACTCTTAGAATTTTTCTATCCCTTCTTCTGCAATGATCTCTGAACCACAGAAGATGTGATAGAGATATTCCACTTAGGTCTCAGCACTTCACAGTTTCTAATTCACTACATGCTGACCAGTTGTGGGTCTCAATGTTCAACACAGTCTACTGTAGAAAGAGTTTCTCTGATGGGGTTTCAGAGATGTGCTGATGTATGGGTATAATGGCCGGTCACTAGGAGTTGTTTTAATACTATGTCCATTTATCAAAGTCAAAGAAGTAAGTTCTCCCCCAGAGCCTATGAAATGCCAAACCACTGGCTCTTGGCTCTGGTAGCAAAGCCAGCTATTGGTTCAAACTTGTGGAACAGGTCTGACATCTATTCAGAATGTGATTGGTTACTTCCGTGGCATTTGTACCACTATTATACCTCTGGGCGTATCTTGCCAGGGCAATCATCATATTTGCTATCAGGGTTCACAGCTGGGTATTACTGATGCAAATTTTTTGCTTCAATAGCCCACATTGCACCTAACAACACTCCAAAAGCTTGCCAGCAGGGATGAGGTTTCTAGCTCAATACAAACGTGATTTCTTTATAATCTGTGACTTACATATGCCGTGTCTTCAGCAACAGGGTCTTACTGTTAAGTTCTGGAGGGTAACTAAAAGCAAAGACAAAACTTTATAATATGTGGGACTCTATGATCAACAACTCCAAAAGAGGTAGCCTGCTATTTATTGGCCATTGATTTCTAGTAGGGCCAATGTTACCTCGTTATAGGGTAACTTCATTTAGTTGTATTATAAAAAGGTTCTGTGGCAGTATTTTTCCTATAACTTTTTCAGAAGGTATTTAGTATTTTAGTATTAGCTATCCATTCACATACTTCTTCCTCTACCCTGCCCTCCAACCTCTACCCTGTTTAGCTATATACCACCTCAAACATACCTGCTTTCACCTGACATTTATTTCATATACCTTTTTACTTTATAATTGCATAATTCTTCCTAAAATTTATATACAAATTTGTTCTAATGTATACTAATTGTAAAAAACTATAAAAGTAAGCATGCTTCATTGTATTTTAATTGTATCATATCTTTTATTTATAGATTAAATATCACATCTTGATTGTACACATTTCTTGCTGACTTCTAATGAGGATGATACTTTAATGTTCCAGGTGGGAACACACCCTTTATAGATTTTTTTATTTATCTAGTGATTTTTTACATTAATGAGTATTCTTTTTAGTAAGGATGGCAGCCTGTTATTTTGATTTGATGTTACTTGATGCAAACATTATGGTTCATACTCTCATTTTCTTCTGTTTCTGTAACAGCACTATGTCACTTGTGATTTTTCTCTTACATCTAATTGTAAAAACTCTTCCCTCTTTGGAGATTTGACAGTATCCCATTTCTATTTCAGTTTTTCAGCAGTTTTGAAACACATATTACTGAAATCTACCCAAATCCATTTGGTGTGAGGTGAGGCTCTAAGTGGGTTTTCCTCAAGACTGATAAACATTTATTTAAAGAGTTTATCTGATAATCTGAGTAAATTATAATAATCCACTCTTGCTATTTGTGATGTTTCCTCAATGATACTTTATAGTAAATATACTGTTTCTAACTCTAACTAGTATTTTTATTTTGCAAATTAATAATAAAGACAATAATAATTATTTTGTAGTTGAGAATGCGTGTGTCAGACACTTGGACATAGGCTTCTGAGAAAAGACTCCTGAAATCACTGTTATAGTATCAGTGCATAGGGTACTAGCTGTATTTTTTTTTTCAGGTACAGTGTTTCCACCATACACAAACAGGCTGGCTTCTATTGTGCATGTTTGTTTACAATAACATTAAGGAATCAAATTATAACCATGTATACTTAACATGAAATATAGGTATACTCATGTGTATGATAGAGTTACTATAACACCAAAACTAGAAATAAACTAAGTCTATATAATAAAATATTTCTTAAATTACTTCACATATTTGTAATTAGTAAAATATTGTACAGTGGTCAAAATCTAGAAAATATTTTTGGAGTGTTACTAAGTTTTTAAAAAATGGCACCACATCAAAAGATACTACACTGGGTTCTCATACTGCTAAACTAGTATATGTTTAGACTATATGCTCAATTATTAATCTATAAATAAGAGATAAAAAATATGAAACACATCCAGCACAAAATTAAGAAGATTAGGGGATTATCTACAAGTGTAACATTTTATAGTTCAGAATCATGTCAATACAAACACACTAGGATTGGATTTTTCCTGTTCCTGGACTCCACATGATTATGTCCTGTAAAATGCTAAATACTACTCTTGCAGCAAGATATGTTAAGAAAATGAAAAAATGAAAACCAAACTAACTCTGAGATTCTCTAGAAGCACTCGAATTTCCAAGGGAAAAGGCCCCTCACATACATGAAGAGGGGAATATATGTTTTCTTGAAGGTGTGTAAGTACAGTCCTTGGTCACTAAGTTTGTTTTGCCTGATGACAATACAAGGCGTGACTAAACAGTACTTGAGGGGCTCTCCTAAGCCAGAGAAGACATATGGGGAACTCCATATTCATTCTGATTCCTGCTGTACCAATCTCAGAGAGCACTGCTGGAACTGAAACTAGTAACCAAAGCCTTGAATTAAGTGACATAAAGGAATAGCTTCGTTGCAGCCACAGATGACAAAGATAATGGGGATGACACTGGGTTGAATTAGTGCCTTTGGCTTCTATTGCTGTGATAAACATTTTGACCATAACCAACTTGGGGAAGTCAGGGTCTATTTCATCTTACAGCTTGTCATCTGTCATCCAGGGAAGTCAGGGCAGAAACCTGGAGGCAGGATTCGATGCTAAGGCCATAGGAGAATGCTGCTTATTAGCTCCCTCCTCATAGCTTGCTCTGCCTGCTTTGTTATGATGCCCAGGACCACATGTGCAAGGGTAGCACAGCCCAAAGAGAGCTGAGTCCTCCCACATCAATCATTAATCAAGAAAGCGCCTCACTGGCCAATCTTGTGGGAACATTTTCATTGAGGTTTCCTATGTTGCTAGCTCCATCAAAATAGTTGGCATAAATCTAGATTGACACATGTGGTGAAGAGGAGTGGGCATGGGAGCACTGCAGAGATAAGAGTGGGGAAAGTCTGGTAAGAAGAAGTACTTTGTACCCTGCACATCAAGGAACTCTCCACATTCAGATGAAGTCAGGAAGTCAGGATCTGGAGGGTCCCTGCTACCTGGCACTAAGAACCCACATTCTATGCTAGAATTCAGAAGTACTGGGATAGGGAGCACAGGGAGTGAGGGCCATGCAAAGATCTCAGTACAGACGCTATTCTATTTTGTAAGGACTTATTTATTTATCTGTGGTGTGTGTTTGTACATGCATGTGTATATAGTGTACATGGAAAGGTCAGAGAACAACTGGCAGGAGTCAGTTTTCTCCATTTCCTATGAAGTCCTAGGAATCGAACTCAGGTCATTCAGGCATGAGGCCAGGTGGTTTTACCTGACAAGCCATCTGTATTAGTTACGTGAGACCAGGCAACTTAATAAAAGAATTGTTTAACTGGGCTTATGATTACAGAGGGTTGGGGTCTCTGCTAACAGAGCAAAGGGATGACAGCAGGTGATGGGAGCAGCAGCTGCGAACTCATCTCAGTCCACAAGTAGGAAGCGGGAGAGCACATTGGAAGGGTGGTGAGAGGATTTTGAAATTTTAATTCCTCCCCAGTGACATACCTTCTCCAACAAGGCCACATCTACTAATTCTTCTCGAACAATCTCCATTTGGATACCATGTATTTAAATGCCCCATATCCATGGGAACATTTCATTCAAACTACCATATCATCTTCCTACCCTCCACAGACACTATTTTATAATCAGTGTGCAAATGCACCAATATTTTAACAGCTCAAATGCATGCCAGCCACTAAAATCCTTTTAGAGATTTTAATTGAAGAGTTATGTTCAGGATTTCAGATTCTCAAGTATGAATCACACCTTAGAATCTGAATATTTTCCATTTTATGAGGCCTTCTCTGAATTTCTTTCCTCCCTGCCCTTTGAGCACCAGGCACTGTCCTTTAGGTTGCTTGGGTTTCCCAGCTCAAGTGCTATGGAAGTTTCCAGTAGCCAAATTCTTACATGGTGTCTGATTGAAATAGATGTAGCCTCCCCTGTGTGCCCATTGCCCAATTTAGGCTTCACTTTCAGTCACCAAATCAGACTCAGCATTGGGTTTGACTTACACATGTAATTCTACATACGCAACTTTGAAAAGTTTCATTGAAGGTGTTGCAACACATTTGTTCTGTAGCTACAAAATCCTACTTGCTTGGGGAGACACTTTTGTGACTCTTGAAAATTGTAAATTGCTGACACATACGCACCTAAACTAGGTTTCCATTGCTCTCTGTGAATTTCCAAATAGGTTCTTTTTTCTTCAGGGGAATCAGAGAAAATTTACTTCAAACAATCACTTAAGTCAAGGTTCCTATTTGTAGATGGTAGTTTCTATCATGCCAGCTCCCACAGCCATTCAGTCCCAAAGAAACACACGGAGGCTCATATTAATTATAAACTGTTTAGCCTATTAGCTCAGGCTTACTAATAACTAGCACTTACAATTTAAACTAATCCATAATTCTTGTTCATGTCTCGCCACATGATTTGGTAACTTTTCTCTGTAAGGCATTCTCATTTTGCTTTCTTTGTCCATCTGGTGGCGGACTCTCTGCCTTTTCTCTTCCCAGAATTCTTCTAGTCGGGTTGCTTTGCCTATTCTTCCTGCCTGTTTACTAACCAATTAGTGTTTTATTAATCCAGTATGAGTGGCAAATCTTTACAGTGTACAAGAGCATTATCGGACAGAACCTATGCCTGCTTGAACCTTAGGAAAAAAAAAGCCTCCTCTAAAAGATAATTTTCTCTTTAGTGAGTCTAACTTTAAGCAACTCTAAACTATATTAATTACTTTTGTCAATTATATATTCAATTTTAATTAAGGCAAAAGAGACAACAATTAAAAAACCCTGCTTTTAGCATACCAACCATTTTTTTTTCATTATAAAACATCCGTGAAATTTTGAGAGGGGAAACAAAGGAAAAATTGATTCCCACATTAGATAATCCATGAACTTATGATTTCACAAAAAGAAAAAGAAGAGAACATAACACAAAAGGGCAGAGTCGGTGAGAAGTTTCTCTGTAACTTGTTTAAAGAAATATGATATATTATGAGTAGAATCACAGTATATATGCTTATGCAGGATCAATATACTCCTTTGGGTTAAAACTTTTAAAAAAGTAGAAATTGGAATAATCTTCCAAAAACTTATATAAATGTGACATTGATTCATTGATGTACAGTCCATTATCTAAAATTTCAGCTCTTCATCTATCATTTCAATTACCTCCTGATATTTCCAGGGCTTTTGATAAATGGAAGACAGTTTATATTTGGTGTCTTAATGACCTTGGTAAATTTTGAAAATGTACCCTCTTACTATATATCTACATCTTTTCAAAGTCTGCTTTATACATGCTTAGGGATATGACATTTATGCAACTCCATTGTGTAGAGCTTGCTTAAAAGTTATCTTGATACCTATACTAGATTTGGTGCAATAGCTTAGTCAATAAAGTACTTGTCTTGTAAGCATGAGGACCTGAGCTTTATCCCCAGAATCCAGGTTAAAAAAAAAACCCTGGATGTGTCAATACCTGTCTGTACCACCAACACCGGGGGAGTAGAGACATGTAGACAACTGTAGCCTCGTGATCAGCTAACATAGCCTGCTTGGTAAGCCCCAGGCCAGTGAGAGACACCATCAAATAACAAGGTGTAGTGTACCTGAAGAATGACTGTTGAGATTTTCCTCTTGCCTCTGCATATATACAAGTGTAACCACATATGTATGGGTACCAATAGACATACTGATATAACACATACATATAAACATACATACATACACACACATGACACAAACGAAAACTTAAATAAAACATACCTATAACAGAGGAATAGAAGAGAATTATTTAAAATAAATGTAGTTTTTCCTCTTTAGGATGCATTCCTTAAAACACACCATTTCAAAACTAAAAGGTAAAGTTTTCTGGTTTGCTTCAGTGTTGATATTTTTTTTTTATTTTCATGATCAATTAGGAATATTTTTTAAATTTTTTTTCATGACTTACCCTCAACACATAGTCACCAAAGACAGTATTTTGTTTGTGTTGTTTCTTCTTTTAGAGATTTGCTGGGGTATGAACTGTTGGCAGAGATTAGTTGTTCGTTTCTCTCTTCCCAGCCCCGAAATAATCACATAAATGCTATATTATTACAACATTGATTGGTCAATAGCTTAAGAGTATTTATAGCTAGCTCTTACATCTTAAATTAACCCATTCCTTTTATTTTGTATTTTACCACAAGCCTCATGGTTTACTGGCAAGGCTCCAGGTAACTGTCTCCTCCAGCAAGTACATGGCATCACACCTTGACTCCACCTACTATCTCTCTATGTTTTTTCCAGCCAAGCTTATATTCTGCACTGATATAGGCCAAAGCAGCTTCTTTATTAACCATGGTAATAAAACATATTCATAGCATCCAGAGGGGAATCCCACATCACCTCCCCTTTCTGTATGAATAAAAGGAATGTTTTAACTTTAAAATAGTAAATTTATATATAACAAAAACAGGTATCAAGCAAGAATTACAGTTACAATATCTACTTTATCTTTTATTATAACCATGAAAAAAAACTATAGCTGTAACTATCTATTCTTCAGCTCAATCAACGAATTCAGAAAGATATAATATTACCTAAGGAAACAGGAAGTACATTGTAAGGAATTTCAAAAACTCTAGAATTGATAGAGACATCTCGCTGCCTAGACAGTCATCCAAAGTTCTTCTGTAGCATTGGGGCACCCATCTTCAGCCTACAGGCTCATAGTATCTGGGAGACTTTTCCATGAAGCAGGAAATTTCAAAGACAGTTCTGCCTACACTGGCAGTTTAATCAGTCACTTTCTTCTGTGTACTGCAGAATGTCTGGCAGACTCTTTCATGAGGCAGGAACCCTGAAGGACTGTCTCACCTTTAGGTAAGTTCAGCAGTCATTTTTCTATGGGTCCTGCATGTCCAGTTCATACAGCATAACATCAACCAGCCCAGGCAAGAGAAGTTTCTTGCCCAAATGGCTAGAAAACTCCATAAGGAGCCTCTTTGATGCCCATCTTCCCTTTGAAGTAAGTTGTGCTGCCAGGAGCAGATGTATCTCATTGTCATGAAAAGTTATAAATTTTTAAAACATTTTAAATGACATATTCTGGTAGTCTTTGAAAGATCTAAAGAATAACTATCCATCTGAAATTTATCTTTATACATCTAGAAAACCTAACTAACATGACTGCAAGCTTGATTATTATAGATGATAAACTATTAACCTGCATTTCTTAATTATACATTACATTTTAAATGATTTGCATAAACACAATATCTTAATCAAGAGCAGAAATATACATATAACAAAATTGACCTTAAATTTGTATCAATAAGCCAAAATTCATAACAATAAAAAAGTATTCAGCTCTATAGCATAGCCCCCTTTAAATGTAAATAAACATTTATAAATAATATTTGGGAATTTGAGCATAGTTCTCTTCAAACAGCTTCCTGATTTTTGTTGGGCAAAGTAATTTTAGGGGTTTATGGAGACCTTTCATGGGGTCTTGTTTCATCAAACCACATTAGCCACATTAGTAGGTTCTCATACTCTATGGCAACAAAAGCAGGTCCTCTTTTCCAAAAGAACATATCCTTAGACCCAAATTTTGAAGTCAAGATACCTTTAAAGTATATATGTTGGTTTAACTTAGTAGCCTGTACAATGAAATGTCTCTTTGTACTTAGCTCATTCACAGTCAAAACATTCAAATAAAACTCAATAATATCCATAATCCAGACTCTGTGTATTTTCCGTTTATGTGTGGCTCATTTTTCTTACTCTATCGTTGGAGCCCACAAGACTATACAGGGACTGTACAGATGACAAGCCAATAGGCAGATCAATGGGAAGTTTATGCATACATGTCCACATTGAGAAACCTGTTTTGCAGAGCAGCAGGAACACTTGTCTTTTGGAAAAGTCACTGTTATATCTGTGGAAACATTGTGAAACCATGATTCTTCCCTTTGAAATGGGATCCATACCCAACAATGTAACCTCTACAGGGGAAATGGAGTGACCACACCCTGGGGTCTTAGAGTGAAAACATTCATTCTTTGTTCTAACAGTAAATTTTAATTAGAGTCAATCCCAAAAAAATTACTCGCTAATAGACCACACAGAAATTTCTATAGAAGACAGGCACTGAGCAGAAAGGCAGCACACCCCACCTTAACTAACAAATACTGGGTAACCCCAAAGCTGGTTATCACAAAAGAGATTAGATGAGGAGAATGGGTGAATTCAGGATTCAGGGATGTTTATTAACTTTATCTAATGGTTTGGAAGTCAGATACTTCCCCTTGGATGCTGGCTCTTTCCTGAGTCCAGTCACTTGTTCCAGAGTACTGCTTTGTCAGGTTCTACCTACTCCTTTTTGTGATTTTGATATGTATATTATCATTATCCTTGCCTGCTGAATTTTCCAACTGTGTATGTAAAAACTAGAAACCTCTTGGACATCAGCCCTTACCCTTCTTACTCTTCTCCTTCTCCTTCTCCTCACTACTTCTATTTCTCACCCTTACTCTACCTCTTTCTTCTCCTCTTTCTTCCCCTTATTCTTCATCTTATTCTTCCTCTCCTTTGCACCCCTTTCATTTCATTTTTCCCCTTGCATGAAAAATAAATAAGATGCAGAGGTAATGTACTTAAGTTAATTTTTTACCCTCCGACCCTTATCTTGCCCTAGACATTCAATTCTGAGCCTTGAGGGGGCATTGAAGCTAGCACTCAAGCCCCCCAATACTCTATTACTTTTTCTAAAAGTTTAATATTTATCCTGTTATCTCTACTTCTTTAATCTATGACTGTCTATACTCTTGTATAACTGTCTATACTCTTTTACCTCTCTCAATCCTACATACATTATTTAAATACACTGTGTCTCGTTTGGAGGTCCTTTATGTCTGAACCTGTCCTATTATGTATCTGAAATCCTTTTCTATCCAGGACTGCTCCTTAAAATTCTAAGCCATGTGACTAGGACTAAGGCTGCTTTGTCTTTTGACTTTTCCCAGTCTAACATGACAGAGGTTTGTTTATTGCCTCTGACTTTTGGGTGGGAGCCCTCATCATCATTTCAACTCTGTTAACTAGTTGGCCCATGCAGCCACCAAGTAACTTTCAGTATGCTGACCACAAACTCCATTCAACTACTTGGCCTCCTGAAAGAACCAGAGTTTGTGCTGCCAGGAAGTCGCTATTTCTTTTTTTTTTTTTTTTGGTTTTTCGAGACAGGGTTTCTCTGTAGCTTTGGTGCCCGTCCTGGAACTAGCTCTTGTAGACCAGGCTGGCCTCGAACTCCCAGAGATCCGCCTGCCTCTGCCTCCCGAGTGCTGGGATTAAAGGTGTGCGCCACCACCACCTGGCGGAAGTTGCTATTTCTTAAAGAAGCCACATAGTTTTTTTTTTTTTCTGCTAATGCTGAATCAGGAAGACCTCTCTTAAAGGAGCAACAGCGTTCCTGCTTGCTGCCAGCAAACAGAGCCCATCCGGAAAAAAAGTTGCTGGCTACCAAGAAGCCATGCTAAACTCTGTTCTTTTGGGTCTAGAATTACTTTCCAAGGTTTCTCATGTTTTACATGGATGTAGTCAACCACACATTGGCATGCAATCTGTAGGCAGAGGCTCTTTGTTTCCCAGCTGCCCAGACTTGAAATAATAACACAGAAACTATATTATTACAAGACTGCTTGGCCAATACCTAGTTCTTACAACTTACATTAATCCATTCCTGTTATTTTGTATTTTACTATGAGACTCATGGTTTACTGGCAAGGCTCTGATCATCTGTTTCCTGTTGCAGCTGCATATTGTCTCACTTGACTCTGCCTACTCTCTCTGTATCTCTTCCAACCTGGCTATATTCTGCCCTGCTAAAGGCCAAAGCAGCTTCTTTATTAACCAATGGTAATATAACATATTCATAGCATACAGAGGGGAATCACACATCAATGAATAAGCAATATCTGTGCACTAGACAACCCTTCAGCCTTGGAAGGGCTCAGAAATGTCACAAATGCAGCTAGCACAAATGTGGCTAGCTAGTGTGGCTGCTGGGATTAAAGGCATGTGCCACCACTGTCTGGCCTGTATAACTGAGTAATGTGGCTAGCTTTGCGTTCTGATATTCAAGCAAGCTTCATTTATTAAAACACAAATAAAATATCACTATATTTGTCTTGTTCAATGTTTTTCTCATAATCTGGATGATGTAAAATATCTTTGATCAAGTCATCTTGAAAATTAGTATACAGGCATTCTTATTAAAGGTACCTTGACATTCTAAGGCAGTTAAGAGGTACAGACTGGGTGTTTTAGGTGACTGTAATTAAACCAGAATTGTAGAGAAATGAACATTACTGATGTCTTCCTTTGGATCCAATATTTAAGTTTGTATTACAAGTAAAATCAGGAAATTATAAGGCCAAATTGGTGGCCTTTGGCTCAGCTGCTTCACTGCCTTTGTTGCTTTGTGGAGAGTGAAGTAAGGCTGCAAAGAATTCCCATGATGATTTTGTCAAAATGCAGAGGACGACAGCTGGACCTGGTGTGAGCAGAAAGTCTTACGTTCAGCTCTGCTTCTCGGCACACCTCAGAGGTACAGTCTGCTTTGCTCTGACAGACAACTCCTTTCTGAGCATACAGAAACAGGCCTGCCATGTATCAACGTGTGTCTCTGGTTTTAGTGAAAAAGATTATAACTCTTTATTTGGCTATCTTCCAGGACTTAGCACAACACCTAGCAGACACCAAGATTTAAGAAATCTTTGAGGAATGAATGAATGGGCCAAGGAATGAACACAGTGGTTGACTGAGGAGTTACCCAGAACTAGTAATAACCCCATGGCTGATGCTTTAGGGTCAGTTGGAAAGACAAAGCCCCAGTACCTGAGAGTCACAAAAGATACAAAGACAGCATCAAAATCACATCATTTTATGAGTGGAGAGATTTTCATCATTGTGAGAGGCACAATATTTACTGACGGCTTAGTTTGCATCAGGACTCAGCTCAGCACCAGCAGAATAAGACAGGATTGGGTTCTTTAGGTAGAGATTGGACTAATGATTTTCTACCGAAACCACAAGCTGGAATATGTATGCCAGGGCTCATCTTGCAGACCTCTAAGAATAAACTTTCTATGCTGGGGAGCAAAGCACCCAAAGAGGAAAGGCAGACAGAGAACACTAAAGGTTTCCCAAATCTGTTTAGTTAAGTCTTTGTTAACCAGCAAAGAGGAGGCTTCTCCAATAGTCACCTCTGATGTCAAACCTTCATCTTGTCTCAGTGATATGAACCCACTATCAGGACACATCGGAGACCAGGGGTGCTTGATAATTGGCTTCCATTTGCTTCTCAGCTGGCCTACAATATTGTAGCTCTGACCACAGGCAGGACTTCTCCAAGTTTCTTTGGATCATGTATGTAGCATATCTAATACTTAACATGTCTAAAATGAAAAGGTAGGTTTTTTTTTTTTTTTTTTTTTTTTTTTTTTTTTTTTTTTTGCATTTGTAGTCAGGAGAGAAATATAGGATTGGAAAGGAGCAAAGGCGATGGCAAAGCATCTGCCTTTCCATGGACTGTAGTGTCCTGCAGGGAGCCATTGAAGACTGTCTGGTTTTATTGAGTGTTTTCTTCTCAATGCATGATCTCACAATCCTGAAGAATGGGAGTTAAGTTGCAGATGCAAATGATTTTCTTTCACAGATATTATGATCCAGAGAAATACACTGGTTCCTGAACTATATAAAAAAGAATGTTATAAGTCATTCTGTTGACCTTTACAGTAGTAGCTAGTCTGTATTTATTAGCAAATTGATTGCAGCAGTCTTGTTTGTCTCTGTGCATGTTATTGTTTTATCTTTGGTAACAAATAAACTGAGTAAAATATTTAGCACTATTTCATTCTGTATTTGCAATATATTCCTGATTTTGAAAATTACACTTGCATCCTTATTAGTAATATCTGCTCTATGCTAAACACTCAGCACCTTGACTCTTTAATTTTCTGGTTATATATTATACAATCAGTTCCCAAGTTAAATACACTTTATGACAACAACTGCTGTCAGTAAGACAATTTGCAACCTCATTATTTTGTATTTGGGCTGACCCTGTAACTCAGTATTTTCAAGTACATCTTCCCTATTCAGCTTTCATTCTAGACAAAACATCCAAATCTTTCCACCTAAATCAACCCAAATCATCAGAGTATTCTTAGCTCAAAATCTTTGACTTCCCATTGGCTGACGAACTGAGTCCCTAAATTCATGCTCCTTAGCCATTCAAAATGCAGTGTATCAGACTTGCTCTGGAGCCATTCCTTGGAGGTATAGTCTTTAAAAGCTTCCAATAAATAAATAAATAAATAAATAAATAAATAAATAAATAAAGACATAAATAAAAGCTGCAAAATTAATAACACATGCTGGCTGTGATATTAGACTGTCTTAAAATTACCTTTGTCCAATACACTATTCATTTCTTTTCAACTTAGCATCAGCAAAATTCTTAGGGAAGACAAAAGTAAGCTAAGTTCAGCCTCTGGCTCAGTAACAGTTAGCTGGAGAAAGGGATTTCTTCTGAGTTCTCCAGGCTGTAAGTCCGAGATGAAACCTTCTGTAGGACTAGTGTATTAGTTCTCCACTGCTGTGATGAAACACCATGACCTAGGCAACTCAGAAAGAAGGGTGGGAAGCATGTAGCAAGCAGGCAATCATGGCATTGGAGTAGCAGCTGAGAGAGCACATTGTGATCCGCAAACAGGGAGCAAAGAGCACACTAGGAATGAGGAATCTTTTGAGATCTCAAAGCGGGCCCTCAGTTACTTACCTTCCCCAACAAGGCTGAACCTCCAAATTCTTCCCAAACAGTTCCACCAACTGGGGAGCAAGTATTCAAACATATGAGCCTATCGGAGCATTCTCATTCAAACTACCTGGTGTAGGAGTTCCTTCTGTTTGTGTGTTGCTTTCATTGGTTAATGAATAAAGAGACTGCATTGGCCTCGTTGATAGGGAAGAACTTAGGTAGGCGGGAAAGACAGAACTGAATGCTGGGAGGAAGAAAGGCAGAGTAAGAGAGAGATACCATGGAGCCGCCAGACACAGATGTGCCAAATATTTCCCAGTAAGTCACTGCTGGCGCCCAGACGTGATGGGCTAAATCCACTTAAAAACCTGAGAGGGCTTAAAAAGGAGAGAGAGAGAATTTAAAACAGCTTTTTGCTGTTTCTGGGTTGCGTGCCACAAAGAAATTGTCCTGACTCGGCAGCAGGAAAAAACTGGCTGTTTTAAAATGCTGGCTTTCTGGGCTGTGCCGCCATTGTGATCTCTGTCTGGCTCCGGCGGGAGACAGAGCTTATGAATGGAGCATTTGGATTAAAGTGCTACGATTTGTTTGATGGCAACTAGACTGCTGTGTGCCTAAAAGGGGGACATTGTGTGCCGCAGCTCAGAGGCACAAGCAGCTCCGCCATGCTAATGGTGCAATGTGCAAGGATCAGAGGCACGAGCGGCTCCGCCATGTTGGACTGGGCGGGGCCAGCATACAGTACCTGTTTTTGACCTAGGAATGTCACAGCTTAGATTCTTAAGCGCTTAGTGATTTAAAGGCGCAAAACAAAGTGCTCCTGGATAGTAAAAAAGTTACAGATTCACAATAAAACAGATTCAGACACTGTTGGATAAATGTACGTAGGCTTGGGAAAGAGAAGAAAAAGAATATAAAGAATAAAGTTAATGTCTTAAAAAGAAAAAGGGTAAAGTCTTTAAAGAGACAGAGTACAGAAGTACAGATAGTTATAGATTAAGAGAAATAAAGAAAAATAAGCCACGTAAAAATGGAAAATTCACAGAGAGTCTGGATTATGTACATTGTGTTTTCTTTAAAATTTTTGACTGTGAAGGAGCTAAGTACAGAGAGACATTTCATTATATGGGCTGCCAAGCTAAACCAAAATGGATTTCATGAGGGTATTATGATTTCAGAATTTGGGTCTAAGGATATGATGCTTTGGAGAGGGTCTTCTTTTGTTTTTGCAGAGGATGAGACCCTGTGGATTGCATCTATTCCGATTTGGTATGATAGACCACGCCCTCCTGAAAGGTTGCTGTGAACACCCTCAAAAAATTGCTTCGCTCAATTGCCAACTGAGATGAAACTAGCATACAGGTTATATCATGAACAACCTAATTAACGACGCCCCTATTCAGCAGGAAGCAGTTTGGAGAGAAAAAACTACGCCCATGTTCCCAAATATTGTTTATAAATGTTCTTTTACATTTAAAGGGGGATATGATATAGATATGAATAATTTGCATTGGTATGGATTTTATGGTCAATTTTGTTATATGTATATGTATTTTTGATCTTGATTAAGGTATTGTGATTGTGTAGTTCATTTAAAAATGTAATGTATAATTAGGAAATATAGGTTGTTAATGGATAATCATCGCTAATACTTAAGCTTGTAGTCATGTTAGTTAGATTTTCTAGATATATAGAGAGATATTTTAGTTAGATAGGCATTCTTCATATCTTTCAAAGGCTGCAGAATATGGCATTTAAGATATTTTAATAACTTAGGGTTTTTCATGACAATGAGACACATTTGCTCCTGGCAGCACCAATCTATTTCAAGAGGAAGATGGGCATCGAAGAGAATCCTTATGGAGTTTGATAGCCATTTGGGCAAGAAACTGCTCTTGCCTGGACTGTTGCATAAACTGGACACAGAGAACCCGCAGAGAGAGGACTGCTGAACTTGCCTAAAGGTGAGATGACCTTTTGGGGTTCCTGCTTCATGAAAGAGTCTGTGAGACATTCTGCAGGACACAGCAAAAAGTGACTGAACTGTCTTTGGAATTTCTTGCTTGATGAGAATGTCTGCTGGATACTATGGGCCTGTAGGCCGAAGATGGATGCCCCAACGGTACAGAGGAACTTTGGGTGACTGTCCAGGCAGCGAGATGTCTCTGTCATTTCTAGAGTTTTCTTATTTCTTGTTTGATAGGTAATATTATATCCTTCTGGAGTCTTTGATGGAGTTGAAGAATGGTTAGTTATAGTTTTCCTTAGTTATGATAAGAGATAAAATAGATATAAATATTGTAACTGTAATTCTTACTTGATAACTGTTTTGTTATATGTAATTTTACTATGTTAAAGTTAAAGCCTTTCTTTTTTGTTTAAACAGAAAAAGGGGAAATGATGTGGGAGTGATTTCTTATTAATAAAGAAACTGCCTTGGCCCATTTTATTGGATAGAAAATTAGGTAGGCGGAGTAGACAGAGGAGAATGCTGGGAAAAAGAAGCTGTGTGAGGAGTCGCCATGGTTCTCCCGCTCCAGACAGACGCAGGTTAAGATCCTCCCTGGTAAGCCAGCTCGTGGGCTACACAGAATATTAGAAATGGGTTAGAACAATATGTAAGAGCTAGCCATAAGGAACTGGAACTATCCGGGCCAGGCAGTGTTTGAAAGAATACAGTTTCCGTGTAATTATTTCGGGCATAACCTAGCCATGCGGGCGGCGGGGTGCTGGGGACACAGCCCCGCCGCTCCTAATTCAACACACTGCCATGTGGCAATACACAGATTAATAAAAATGGGGTAAACTGAGATGTAAGAGTTAGCCAATAAGAAGTTAGAGGTAATGGACCAAGCAGTGTTTTAATTAATACAGTTTCTGTGTGGTTATTTCAGGTGTAAGCTAGCTAGGGGGCCAGGACAAATAAACAACTGTTGCAGTCACCCTGCAACAACTACCACACAGTCTACTCCCTGGACCCCATAGACCTTTAGCCATATAATAATGCAAAATGCATTCAGTCCAACTTCAAAAGTCCCCATAGTCTTTCAGTCTCAAACTTATTTCAAAGCCCAAAGTCTGTTCTGGAACTAAAGACAATCTTAATTGTAACCCCCTGTAAAATAAAAAAAAGCAAATTAATACTAACATACAATTGTATAGAATATACACTGCCATCCTAAAGAAGGAGATGGATGAGGTAATATGAAGCAAGATGAAAAACCAACAAGGCAAACACCAAATCCTACATCCCGTGTATGACGTCAAAGGGTTGAGATATTCTGTCACTCTGTTTGCTGCCTGCAAGACACAGTTTTCTCCTGAGTTGATTCCACTTCATAGGGCAATCCAGGCTTCATTTCCACAGCTTCCCACAGTGACTTCTCATGGTCGTCACACAGTGACTGTCCTGCCACACATTGCCTGGAACCAGCAGCTCTTTATAACCATGGAGGAAGATTCTAGAACTCCTTTGCTTATGTATTCTTTATGACTCTAAATCCAGATCCATGCGCACAATGTTGCAAAGCTTGATTGCTTGCCTGGGATGAACCCTGACCATGTGTATCATATTTACACAGCTTTTCATTTGCTGTGCTTCAGAAGCAGAAAAATCTCATAGGCCTTTTCCTGTCACACGTTGGAAGCTTAGCTGGGGTGTGACTCTGAGGATCCTTCCCTCTAATCCATATTAGACCAGGCCTTCCCTTAACCTCCTAAGTTTGACATAAGCCTTGGCTTTAACAGAAAATTTCTTGCTACCCATCATCTCTTCAAACTGTACATTTTGTATTTCTTTTGGACACAGTTGTTCTTTTTATGCTGTAGAGTCCCATAAGAGTAATTATGAGTAACCACATGACAAAGTCAATATAAGACTGTCTTGAAATCTCCTTCACTAATGAAATTAGTCTACTACTTTTCAATTTAGAGTCAGGCAAATGCTTAGGAAAGGGCAAAAAACCTCCTCTAAGGTCACACCTCCTAATTCTTGCCAATGTAGTTCCACCAAACTGAGGACGGAGTATTCAAACATATGAGTCTAGGGAGATCATTCTCATCCAAACCACCACAGCTGGTTTATCCCAAGGCTTGTCTCCTGAGCTTGTCCACAGCTGGGGCATGTTCTCACCTCTTTGTTCATTCTCACAGGAATACCAGTCATAGTGTTGCTTAACTCACAATGTCCACTATTCTGTAACTGAGGCATAAATGGTTATCAGAATATATAATTTAGTCAGTAATGACAAGAAAAGTCTACATATTTAATACAAGAGTATTTTTCTAAGAAAAATTGAATTCATGATTGACCCACCTATATCACCTCAACAATTTACATTTACATAGTTTACATTGCATATGAATGTAGGGCCTGGAGGAACAAGATTCATTCCATAATGTCTCAGCAGAAGCAAAGAAAGTGAATGCTTGATTGTTTATTGTGAGTCAAGCACTTTGACATTTATGTTTTCATGTAAATAAAAAAATGCTTGTTGCATTAGTCAGGGTTCTCCAGAGCACAGGTCTTCAAAGTTGGCAGTGTGAGACAGCCATGGTTGTTCCATGTATCCCAACCATGGATGTCTCACTCTGCCGAGCTGAAGACCTGGTCTCAGTCTACAAAGCTGGATGTAGTCCCAATCCTGCATTGAAGGCCTGGAAGATTTCTTCAGATCACACAGGGATAAGGAAATGAAGCTCCAGAGTCAATAGAGAGAAATGGCAACAGGGTAGATAAATTCCAAATACAATGGATGAAGTCTCCAGTGCGTCAAGAGGGCAAGCAGGCAGAGAGAGAGCAAACCTTTTCTTCAGGACATCTTTTTTATGTGGACTGCGACTGGAAGGTGGCACTCACCTTCAGAGAGTCTTGCTGGCGGATGCACCCAGCAGTTCATCTGTTAGTTGATACCAGATCCAATCAAGTTGATGATGAAATGAGCAAGCACAGCTGACCCTGTGTTTTTTTGGGTATAGCTATTTTTCAGTAGCTATTGTTCAGTCTCCACTGGAGCCCAACAAGCATCAGTTCAATCATTTTCTTTAAAAAAAAAAAATACTTCTGTGGCCTAGCCAGACAGCTCAGCAGTTAGTGTTTGCTGCCTTTCCAGAGGACCTGGATTTGATACCCAGCACGCATGTCAGGTGACTCACAACCACCCGTCCCCTGAGCTCCAGGGGAGTCTCAGCCATCCACTGTTCTCTTCTAGACACCTCCACTCATGTACACACACCCACACACAGATATACATATGTACCTATAATACCCTCACACAAACAAACACATGTACATATAATCAAAACTAAAAAGGAATATCCAAAAAACCTTCTGTACTAAATATATACAGGTGTTTTCTTCACCTTTCCTAAACAATGTATTATACCAATTGCTTAGACAACAATAGCAAAATAGCCATATTATAAATGATACAGTAATGACTGAAGCTATTCTGAGATATGTATGGGCTATATATAAATACCAACTAATTTTTATATGGGGTCTCAGTATCTATGCATTTCAATACCTGCAGGGGTTCCTCAAACTAGTCTTCAGGTACTCCAAGGGATGACTGTGTAAACCACACCAATTTATGTTTGCAGCATAAAACCTTCACCAAGACTCTTTAAGAATCATCTTAGCCAATCTGACAAGTATAAGATGGAATATCAGAGCCTTTTCATTTGCATTTCCCTGCTGGCTAAGGACATTGAACATTTCTTTAAGTGTGTCTCAGTCATTTGAGATACTTCTGTTAAGAATCTTCTATTTAGATCTGTATCCGATTTTTTAATTGGATTGTTTGATTTCTTTTACTTTTATTAATTCTTTGTGGATTTAACACCATGCATTCCAATTCCACTTATCTCACTGTCTCCCCGCATCTGCCCTCTACCCTTGAACCTCCCTACTAAAACAAAGCCAAATTGAAAAGAAAATGCAAAATCCAAACAAAACAAAGAAAAGAAGAAGAAGAAGAAGAAGAAGAAGAAGAAGAAGAAGAAGAAGAAGAAGAAGAAGAAGAAGAAGAAGAAGAAGAAGAAGAATCCTTTCATGAAAACTGTGGTATGACTGGTTGAGTCACAAAGTTGACCCTTTAGTCCATTCAGCTTTACTAGTAAGTGTTCACTGACAGGAGTCATTGCTCTGGCTCAGATATCTGGATTCTGATACATGGCCTACACTGGGGACTCACTAGGGCTCCTCTTGAATATTCTGTTTTTGTCCTGTGTCTTGGAGATCCTGCTTTTTTGGATCTGTAGGTTAGTCATATGCTCCAACAGTTCACCTAGGAAGCACACTAGAGCTCACCCTGAGGTCAGGAAGCAGATGAGCCAAACCTGAGGGCATGAGAGCTGACCCCACCCCCACTCTGCCATGTGGTGGCATGGGTGAGGAAAGGATGGCCACCCTCCCATCTCTTGCCACCTGTGGAAGGCAAAAGAGCTGGCCCTGAAGTCATGAAAGTGAGGGAACTAGCCCTGCCCTACACCAACTCTAATACATACAAACACTGTCTTTGCACCTCACCTAGGCAACACACTACAGTTGATCCTGTTGTTGAGGACTGATGTGAGCCAGGCCTGAAGGCATGAAAGCAGGAGAGCTGACCTTGCTCTCCTTGTATGCACCCTACAGCAATCTGGGGAAAGGGCCATGCATCTTGCCTCGGCCCTGGTGATATGAGTAAGAAGGACCCAGATCTGAGGGCCCGAGAGCAGGAGAAGTAGCCCTGCTCCTTGCTGTAGGCTGCACTGGGTATAAGCTAGCCAAGGAAGGGCTTGAGAGTTCAACCAGGTAGTAACAATGAGAGCAAGCTAGTGAGCTGACCAACCCAGCTAGCACTCAGGTTTAGAACCAGGGCGACGAGTTGACCCAACACAACATCTACTGGATTATTTGATTTCTCAGTGTCTTGTTTCTTGAGTTCTTTATACATTTTGGAGATCAGTCTTCTGTTTGATATGAAGTTGGTGAAGAACTTTCCCCATTCTGTAGGCTGCCTTTTTGTCCTATTGACAGTGTCCTTTGTTTTACAGGAGACTTTCAGTTTCGTGAGATTTCATTTATTAATTGTCAATCTTAGTGTCTGTGCTACTGGTGTTCTATTCAGGAAGTTGTCTCCTGTGACAATGTGTTTAAGGTTATACCCCATTTTCTCTTCATTTGGGTTCAGTGTAACTGGATTTATGTTGAGGTCTTTGTTCCACTTGAACTTGACTTTTGTGCAGGGTGATAGCTATGAATCTATTTGCATTCTTTTACATGACAATATCCAGTTATGCCAAAACCATTTGTTAAAGATTTTTTTCTGTTGTTTAATTTTGGCTTCTTTGTCAAAAATCAGGTATTCATAGGTGTATGAATTTATGTCTGGATCTCTGATTCAATTCTACTGATCCTCCTGTCTGTTTTTATACCAGTAACATGCTGTTTTTATTACTATAACTCTGTAGTAGAGCTTGAAATCAGGGATGGTGAGACATCCAGAAGTTTTTTATTATATAGGATTCTTTTTTGCTATCCTGTGTTTGTTGTTGTTGTTTTTTTTTTTCATATAAAGTTGAGTATTGTTCTTTCAAGGTCTGTTGTTGACAGAGGCCTTTGTTCCACCATGTCCCACAGAGTTTAGTCCCAAATAAACACATAGAGGTCTACATTAATCATAAACTTGTTGGCATAGTAGCTCAAGCTTCTTATTAAATATTATAACTTATATTAGGCCATAATTCTTGTCTTTGTTAGCCATGTGGCTTGGTACCTTTTTTTTGGTAAGGCAGTCACATCTTGCTTGCTCTGTGTCTGACTTCCTCTTTGTCTGGGTGATGACTGCAGACTGACTCTTTCCTGTTCCCAGGATTCTCCTGTCCTCACTGCTCATTGCCCCTGCCTGGCTACTGGCCAATCAGCATTTATTGAAAATACAAGTGACAGGGTACAGACCATTGTCCCACAGCAGTCTGTAAAGAATTGTGTTGGATGTTTGGTAGAGATTGCACTGAATCTGTAGATTGCTTTAGGTAAAATGGGCCCTTTTACTATGTTAATCCTACTGATCCCTGAACATGGCAGTTGATATCTGCTCCAATTTCTTTCTTCAAGGATTTGAAGTTCTTGTCATCTATGAATGACAGTTTATGCTGGAGAGGATGTGGAACAAGGGAAACACTTCTCCACTGCTGGTAGGAGTGTAAACTTGTACAGTCACATTAGAAATCAATATGGTTTTTTTTCAGAGAACTGGGAATTTATCTACTTTGAAGTCTACCCCTACCACTTTTGGGTATATATGCACCCAAAGTATGCTCAGTCACAAGGACACTTGCTCAATTATATTCATAGCAATTTTATTCATAATAGCAAGCACTTGGAAACAACCTAGATGCCCTAGAAAATGTGATACATTTACACAATGGGTTATTACTCAACTATTTTAAAAAATTAAATTTTCTGGCAAATGGTAGAACTAGAAAAAGTCATGTTGAATGAGGTAACCCAAACCCCAAAAGACAAACATTGAATGTATTCACTTATTAGTGATATTAGCTGCAAAGTAACAGGCTACAATTCATAGACCCAGAGGGGCTGGGTAAAAAGGAGGGCCTAAATGAAGGACACATGGGTCTCCTGGGGAAGGAAAAATTGAAGAGATATATTGGGTGGAGATGAGAACTTGAGAGATTGGTTTAGAGGGTGGTAGGAGGGGAAGAGTACTGAAAGAAAAGACTGGAAAGGAGGGGAATTTAGGGGTCAGGGAGAAACTTGATGCAAGGGAAACTCCAAGGAATTTACAAGGCTGACCCCAGCTAAGACTCCTAACAGTGGTGGGTGCATAACCTAAATTAGCTATCTCCTATGACAGTGGGATTTCCTGTGGAGGAACTGGGACTCCAGCTCAGACACACAATCTTTGAACTACAGGCTATCCTGTCTATGTGAAGTGCAGAAGTATTGGTGACTACCCCCACTGTCATCAGAGAGTCTCCATTCAGTAACTGATGGAAACAAATGCAGAAACCCAAGTCAACTATTAGGCCAAGCTTGGGGATTCCCCAAGAGAGGGAGGAAGGAGTTTAGGAGCTAGAAGGATCAAGGACATCACAAGGGAACCCACAGAAACAGCTAACCTGGCTCATAGGAGCTAACAGAATGTGGATCAAAAGCTAAGGAGTATACAGGGAACCAACCTAGACCTCCCCTACATATGTGTAACAGTAGTGTAGCTTGGTCTACTTGTGGAACTCCTAGCAATGGGAACAGAGGCTATTCCTAACTCTTTGGCTAGCTTTTGGGAGCCTATTCCTCACACTGGGTTGTCTTGCCCAACTTTAATACAAGGAAACGAGTTTATTTCAACCTCAACTTGATATGCCATTCTTTGTTGATGCCCATGAGAGACCTGTCCCTTTCTGAACAGAAACAGAGGAAGAATATATTGTGGTGTGGTGGAGAGCTTGGGGAGGAGATGGGAATAGAGAAAGAGGGGAAACTGTGGTCACAATGTAAAGTAAATGAGTAATTTAATTAATAAAAATTATAAAGTATCATAAGATATACTAGGTGGTAGCAGTGCACACTTTTAATCCCAACTCTTGCAAGGCAGAGGCAGGAAGATATCTATGAATTCAAGGTCAGCCTGGTCTACAGAGCATGTTCAAAAACAACTAGGCCCACACAGAGAAAACCTGTCTCAAAAACACAAACAGACAAACAAACAAACAAACAAAAATCATGAGGTGATCTCTTCTTACCAAGATAACAAGTTCCTTCCCTTTGAAACACTTTGTGATCTTATTTTATTCCTTTACTTGACTTTCAAATACTATCTGGTTTATGGTCATTTTGTGCTAGTGTTTTCACTAATAGATAATAAAGTCCATAATGAGAAGACCATTGTTTAACACTTCTAGGCTTTCCTGAGATTTATGGCTCTTGACTAGAATATAAAATTTTTCTAATTTAAGAAAGAATTCAAAGACAGAGGAATTAAAGTTTTGAAATGGAGTAAGGAAGGTTGTTGAAATAGGAGCGGTGGGGCTGCGTCCCCAGCACCCCAGCCGCCTGGCTAGCTTATTCCCGAAATAACAACACACAAACTGTATTCATTTAAACACTGCTTGACACATTTCTATCTAGCTTCTTCTAGGCTAATTCTCACATATTAATTTAGCCCATTTCTAATCATCTGTGTAAGCACCCCAAGGTGCACTTACCGGAAAGATTCTAACCTACGTCCATCCTGGGTCGGAGGAGCTTCATTGCGTGCATCTGCCCGGGAGAGTGGAGTATGCCTCTCTGTCTGAGGCACCTGGCTCTGAGAGGAGCTGTATTACTTCTGACCTCACTTCCTTTTCCTCCCAGCATTCTCTTCTGTTTACTCCACGCACCTATGTTCTAACCAATAAAATAGGCCAAGCCAGTTTCTTTATTAGCCAATGACCTTCCCCCATCAGAAGGTAGTATAATTTATTTGGGAAGGTATGAGTGGAGGGACAATGAGACAAGAGAAATAAGCAAGAGTAAGAATCATTATAAAGCTCTTAAGGGGAAATAACATATCATGTTTTTAACACACATATATTAGATTATTTTACTTTTAAATTTCATATCCTTAGAAAATTCTATTCTGTTTAAATAGTTTCATGTTCTCCACCAATTGAGAACATTTTGATTATGACATAAAATGACTTTAGTATTGATTCTTAGTCAGGTGAAGTCATGATTCCTGTAGGTTAAGCTACGTGGGATTCAGGGACAAGAGAGGCATTATGAACCCAGGTGTTCGATGCTTGCCTGGATAGAACATTTAAGAACCCCACCCTATGTTGAGGGATCAGGAAGGTAGCTCGGGGTTGGGGGAAGCGTGTTGTACAAGCACAAGAACCTGAGATTAGGTTCCCAGTGTCCCTGAAAAAGCCATTGGTGGTGACCTGTACCTGTAATCCCTACACCAGAAAGTCAAAGAAATCTAGATGAAGCCTGGAACTTGCTGAGTAGCCAGCATGGTGAAAATATGAATTTCCAGAATCAGAAATAGACACTATTTTATATAGATAATTGGTGAATTCATGCAGTGCATACCCTAATGCCTACACATTTAGAAACTATTGTTTGACATTGGGCATCTCCCTTTATTGCTCTCATTGGTATTTTTTGAATTAATGTCTATTTCTGATGACTGAGATTGTGGTGACTCATAGAAAGTTTATAGCCCTCTATCTGAGGAAATAATCATGCTAGAGTCACAGAAGTTTCTCAACCAGGAATGCTTCATGTCTAGGAAACATTTGCCAGTGCAGACAGGGAAGTCCATCAGGAACTTAGATGTGGTCAGTGTTCAGAAAAGGGTCACTGAAGCAATATCAGCTGGGTGAGCTCTTTAAGTGAGGAGAAGCTGGAAGGCCCTCCATGCTACCTTGTAGTGGGCCTCTCTTACCTCCTTTCCCTCCTGCCCCAAGCACAAGGACAGGTTTTCTCTGAAGTGTCTTGATTTACCCTAAAAACCTAATCCATAAAAGTAGAATGTAGCTACTTATGAAACTACTGCCCCTGCCCTGAATTCCATTAATTTGGAAAGTTTAAGTTCATATCTCAGGAGGGAAGACCGAGAAAGATCATCAGACTGGGACAGATTTTGTCACAGACTGTGTTCTGTGAGTCTATTCAGATCCTCTGAAAGTCATTTGCTGAAATACAAAGTTGCTCCCATTCCCTCACTCCCGCTCCCCATGAATAAGGGTGTAGACATTTGTGGATCTCAATGGGTGATTGATCACCTGTCTGTGGTGTCTCTCTGTGTGATTTATATTTCTTTGTCTGTGCATATTCAAGTGTATGAAGGTGCCCATGTTGTGCAGGTGCACATATGTGTAAAGGTGAGAGACAACTTTCGGAGGTGCTCATCAAATGCTGCTCACCTATTTTTCAAAACTAGTTTTTGAGACGTAGTCTCTCCCTGACCTGAAATTTTCCAAGTAGCATAGGCTAGATAGTCAGTGAGCCCCAGGTATTTGCCTGCTTCTGCCTCCCCAACTCTAGGATTACAAATGTGTGCCACCACGATGGTTAATTAATGGGAGTTGTTGGGTTGAACCACAGATCCTCATGCTTGCAGGGCTTAACCAGCTTGTACAAACGAGCTATCTCTCCAAGCCCTTTGTATGCCCTTTTCACTATCAATATTCATTCAGCTCAGTGAAATTTATAGATGCCTTTTAAATAGGAGCATACTGGATTCAGATACAAATATTATATGAGGGGAGAGGGGCATTTGGTGGAGTATGAGGTAATAAAGGCATTAGGTGGGGTGTGAGGTGGGAGAGGCATTGGGTGTGGTATGAGGAGAGAAAGGCATTGGGTGGGGTATGATGTGGGAGGAGGACTGGGTGGGGTATGAGGTGAGGGAGCATTGGGTGGGGTATGAGGTGATGAGGGGGCATTGGGTGGGGTTTGAGGTGAGAGGCATTGGGTGTGGTATGAGGAGAGAGGCATTGAGTGTGGTATGAGGAGAGAGGCATTGGGTGTGGTATGAGGAGAGAGGCATTGAGTGTGGTATGAGGTGAGAGGCATTGGGTGGGGTATGAGGTGAGAGGCATTGGGTGGGGTATGAGGTGAGATAAATTGGGGGGTATGAGGTGATACAAGCACTGGGTGGAGTCTGAGCTGAGAGACACATTGTGATGTGGCAGAGCACATCTGTGACAGGACCCTAGAGTTACTCTTTCACTTTGCCAGTTCCTTTTTGGAATGTCTTCCCTCTTGACAGTTTAGAAGTTCCTGAGCTCCATTTTCAGAAAGGACTTGGAGGGTCTCATCATTTTCACTTGTCAAGACTTCTCATAAAACCACATCTCACGAGGAATACCATCTTCTGCTTTTTATTTTTTTTCCCACTGCTCCGCATGGTGTCCCTTGCCTTAAGGCAATCATACAGGTGGACACAGACATTAGCCTGAAGGAGACTATTTCCCTAAAGGAGTGCTGGAGAATTTTCTTGCTCTTTGTGTTCACAAGTGCACTAATATACCTTAGCCATTTGCTTCTATTAATATAATCCTCAATGAGATAAGCTTTCTGTCCCCAGATATCTTCCTCATTCTGTGTGTGAGTTTAATAAAAGTATTCATTCTATACTTTTCCTATCTTTGTCATTTTTTCAAGTATAAATATTGAATATCGACTCTGTGCAGGTGCTGTCTTAGCAGAGGTATACTACAGGATCTGGTACCTGAGAGCCCACACTAAAGGAGATAGGCTAGTAACCATTTTCAGCAGGAAAGAGAAAGTACCTTACTAGATACAACATGCAAAGGAATTGTACAAGCTATTGCAGGGCAGCACCCCATTCCCGATGAAAGAGACTTCTGTTCGAGCATTAATTCACTTTCATATTTTCAAATGAGTTGTCAGGAGAAGAAACACCCTTTTCTTAGCTTGATTGGTCCCCTCCCCCTTTCTCTTCTTGCTTTTTTGGTTCTTACTCTGAATTCTCTGCATGACTTCCTTTTACACACTGAAATTCTAGTTAAGGGGACATTCTCTCTGATTATAATGACACATGTCTGTTTTCACAGCTGTAATCTCAGAGTTCTTAATAATACCATGTTTTAAACATTATTCTGAAATGCTAGAAGGTTTCAAGGTGATCAGAAAGTAAACATCCAGCTCATATAAAAAAATTAAGAGAACAATTATAAGACTTTCATCAATTTGTAACTGATCATAGACATGCCATTGAAAATCTCAAGCTCTTGAGTTAAAATGCAATTCCCCAGGGAAGCCAATTCAACTAGACATGTGTGCGTACATTAGAACCAGATGAAGGTACTGCACTGCATTGGGAAGGCAATGAGGTGGTTTGTGAGAGGCCAGAGACCAAGTGTTTGAGCATCTGTGAGTTCTGGGGTCTTAATAGGAATCCTTTCCCCAGTGGAACGGATTTGGGGAGTTTGTATTTATGCTCATGGGCACCTCTGTTATCTGAGACTCGGAGGACTTGACCTTGCCTCCATTGTCACCATAGACAAAGCTCCAAAGCTGCTAAGTTTAAGTTGCTCTTCTACAGCTAACAAGACTGGTGAGTTTGGGCTGTTTGCGAAAGTGATGATGCCCTAAGTGGGTCTGTTCTGAAATGGAAGTCGTTGGCCAGAAAGCTTGTATCAGAATGTTTCATATCTTTTCATCCAACCACTGTAAACAATGCCTAAAGAGTCAAGGTTGGCAGCAGAGATGGTCCTAGAACAAGTGAATGATCTATACACTGTGGAAACGGTACACCCCTTTTCTGGCGCCTGTCCTTTCTGGTGTATCCATTCTCCTTCCGGGCTCCGAGGAACCTTTGGGGGGCGTGTTAATAGGCTTCCACGGCACAGATGTTATCTATTTCTTTCAGTGGAGGATTCCTTTAAATCAACTATTGGGGAAGTATAGCTGGGTATGGAGTGTCTTTTCTTTGGACCAGTGCTTCTCCACCTTCCTGATGCTGTAACCCTTTAACATAGTTCTTCATGTTGTGGTGACCCCCAGCCATAAAATTACTTGTTACTTCATACCTGTAATGTTAGTTACTACTGTTGTGAGCCATGAAGTAAACACCTTGTATGCAGGCTACCTGATATGTGACCCCCAACCCCATGCCAAGAGACAGAGATTCACGGGTTGAGAACCGATACTTTAAACATACTAAAATCACTTCCAAGACTTGATGATTTCCACTGTGAACAGTGCCGTCTCCCTAAGCATCTGCTTTGTGAGCGGAACTGAGATTTAATCTCTTTCTTTCATACTATCTATTGTCTATCAGATCTGAAGATCCACTTTCATGAAAGATTAGTGTTTGTTTTGTTTCAGGAAGACTTGTGACCTCAAGTGGTAGTGGTAATGACATTCTCTGTGGGTTAGCCTTCAAAAAAGCAACATTAACATAAAGTTAAGGAAGTATTAACAAAAGAATTGAGCTCATAAACACTACCCTTTCCCAACGTCCTTCATGACCGCCACAGACTAAATCTATGTGCAGCTTCATACTTCATACCTGTTTCTTCTGAGTGGGAAGCATCAGTGTGTTTTCAAAATAAAGTAAGTGGGGAAAGCTGTACCTAAACCTTCACAGAACCTCGGCTCTCCTGAAACTTTGTTTCCATTTAAAGTAAGGTGTTTTCTTGAACAGGCATTGAAATTCTAATGGTAATCTGATATTTAAAATTAAGAAAAAAATACTAAACGCTAACCAAGAATAACTTTGGAAAGAGAAGATTTATTTGACTTACAGGTTGTACAGTCACTCATGAAGGGAAGTGAGGGCAGGAATTATTCCAGACAGGAACCAAAGAGCAGGAGTTGAATGAAGCAGAGGCTATGGAGAAGTGCCACACACTGGCTTGCTTTTCATAGTTTACTGATAGGCTTTATATATAACTCAGAATCACTTGTTGAGGACTGGTACCACCCACAGTGGGCTGTTTCTTCCCATATCAATCATTAATCTATAAAATGCCCCTATATGGCCAAATGGTTGTCGTTGCTTTCTTATTTGAGGTCCCTTCTCTTCAGATGACCTTAGGCTATTTCAAGTTGTCAAAACAACAACAGCAACAATAGCAGCAACAACTAACAGCAGAAAAAAATTAAATAGAATGAAGAGTCTCACTTCTATTTTTATATCCCGTATATTCTCATTTTTTCCCTTGGGTCTTGGCTGCAAGGATTAATCTTGATTAGACATGGTTATCAACAAAGAGCTGTTGTGCACAAACCGATGAAGGGCAACATAAAGCAAACAAAGGAATTTAGATTCAAAGTGACGGTGGAGGACAAACTATTGATACCACCAGAGCAAGAGCATACGAAGATGTGAACACATTTTAAGACAATTAGTCTGGAAACAAAGAATCGCATAGGCCATTCATAAGCATGACAGATAGAAAAGATGGAGACAAAGAGACTGAGTGGGAGGCCAGTGGGGAAGCTGGCATCAAGTCAGGAACTTTCTTTGATTCCAGACATCACTCAAAACAAATTACAAGGAGAAGACTGGACTCAAACTGAGGAGACCTTTCATAATGTGAAGCTACCTTTTAAGAAAATGTCAGAAGCAAATGTTGGCTTGCAGAGAAAATACACAAGAAATAGTTCAATCTATAAAACATGATACAGGAAAAGAGGTCTGATAAAATGAGAAGATGAAGGAATAGCTACAAGAAGAAACAGTGTTTTCTAGATTTTTTTTAAGTGTGTGCACATGTGTGAGTATAAGCACATGAGTCCAAGTGCCCATGGAAGCCAGGATATTCCTACAGCACAAGTACCCGCTGTTACAAATTGGCTAATATATATTCTGCAAACCAAGCTCAAGTCCTTTGCAAGAGCAATGAGTGTTCTTAACCACCAGCCCATCTCTCCAGCCTGAGCAGTATTATTTTTATTTGTTTAGTTTGTACATTCGTGCAGAATTATGAATGGGAGGAAAAGTGCATGAAGTTGAATTCTTGCTAACACTGGTGTGAGCTTGGAAGGAAAGTTAACATCCCAGAGAGTGGAAATCCTGAAAATGCAGCCTTTTAACTAATGATCCTATGAACCTATAGAGTCCACAGCTAAAATAGACAGGTGTTTTTATAGACTTGGGAGTTTGGGAAGTGGTTTGATTTCTTGCTGATTTCCTTTGCGAGTGCATCCACCTTCCCCCAAATCAGACAAGTCATAAGAGCTGTGAGTAAGGTAAATGAGAATATTCTTGGGTTTCCCTTCTGGAGGCAGAAGCAGCCTGTTCTTGGTTTGTTGAAAGAAGCCAAAATAAAATCACAAAGGGGCAAAGTCATGCTCATCAGTACCTTCTGGAGTCAAATTGTGCAGTTACAGATTCTCACAACAGGAAAGAGAGCCACAGCATCAAAGGCTGGTGATAGAGGAGCAGAGAGGAGAAAACAGAAAGGAAGAGTACTTGCAGTATGTGAGCTAAGTGAATGGACACACCTGCCTAGGAAGAGTCTAGTTATACACTTGCTATTTGTCTGAATGCTTTATATGTCCAGTTTCAAAGACACATAGGCTGGCCACAAGTCTGTAGAGTTGACGGTTGTGGGATGGATGATGATCTCAAACCAACTCTCCACAATTCAGCCAAACAGAACCCTTCAACCACTCTTGGTAATTGTTTAGATTGTAGCTTTCCAGCACTAGACAGAGGATTATAATTAATAGGAATGTTGTCTTTGGGAACTCAGGATTCAGGTCAAAGGTGAGAGCCATTTTTCCTTCACGAACTGTGGGAAGGAAAGTCTCTTCTAGTCTTCAGCCTTCTAAACTAGCACTGTGTGAGTGTGCATCTATGTGAGTGTTTGCATCTGTGAGTGTGCTTCTGTGAATGTTTGCATCTCTGAGTATTTGTATGAGTGTACATCTGTGAGTGGAGTGTGCATCTGTGTGAGTATGAATCAGTAAGTGTTTGCATCTGTGAGTGTGTATCTATGTGAGTGTGCATTTGAGTGTTTGCATCTGCGAGTGTGCATCTGTGAGTGTGTATGTATGTGACTGTGCATCTGTGAGTGTTTGCATCTGTGTGAGTATGGATCAGTGAGTGTTTGCATCAATGAGTGTGCTTCTGTGAGTATTTGCATCTGTGAGTGTATATCTGTGTAAGTGTGAATCAGTGAGAGTTTGCATCTATGAATGTGCATCTGTGAGTGTGCATGTGTCTAAGTGTGAATCTGTATGTGTGTGCATCTGTGAATGTATGCATATCTGTGAATGTATGCATATCTGTGTGAGCATATATCTATATTGTGTGTCTGTGCATCTGTATGCGTGCAACTATATGTGTGTCCGTCTCTGAGTATGCACCTGTGAGTGTTTACGTCTGTGAGTGTGCATATTTGTGAGTGTGCATCTGTGGGTATGCATCTGTGAGTGTTTGCAGCTGTAAGTGTGCATCTGTATGTGTGTGTATCTGTGAGTGTGTGTGCATCCGTAAGTATGTGTTCAACTATATGTGTGTGCATCTGTGAGTGTGCATCTGTGTTTACATCTGTGAGTGTGCATCTGTGGGTATGCATCTGTGAGTAAGTGTGCATCTGTGTGAGTGTGCATCTGTGAGTGTATGCATATCTGTGTAAATGTACATCTGTGAGTGTGCACATTTGTGAGTATGTGCATCTGTGTGAGTATGCCTCTGTGAGTGTGTGTGCATCTGTAAATGCACATATGCATGTGGGCTTTTACCAAATTTCTCACTCTAGGACACATTTTTCTTGTTATATCTCCCCTTTCAGTAAGCATATCTTAAAGGATGTATCCTATGCCAAGTTTCAGGTGGCTATGCTTTTGAATTACCCTGATCTTGGCTCTGATGAGCTAAATATAGTGTCTATTTCCCCCTCTTGACAAAGACCTTTACTCTTACTGAAATTATTCTCTATTTGAAAAGTCAGAATGGGATTTAGCTCAAATCTAGTTTGGACAGTTTATTTTCCTCATCTTTCCTAGTTATAGGAAATGTAATATTTGAAATACCAGTACCTATCATAAATCAAAATTGGTGTGTAAGCACAGAAGGTGCAGTTTTGAAATTACTTCTTCCCCTTGTGCTCCTTAAGGGACAGATGAGACAGTAAAAGGAACTTAATTTTTATCATAGGCACATCTTTCTCCCTTTCTCTGAGATGCACTTTTCTTCTCCAGCTCTGCCAATCCAGCTGCCAGTGGTAGGCTCACAGTTCTTGCCACCTTTGCTTTTCTTCGGTTCAGTGCTGGGACAGTATCACATTTTCTCTTCTTCATTTTGAAGAATACCTTTCCTTATTTCTATTATCTTTGCACCTGTCCTATTTTGTTAGTGAGCAGGAAAGCAAGTTATGGATTACTGACTTTCCAGCGTGACAGCTGTCATTCATCAGAGAGGCTGTGATCATTTGAAAGAGATCCTTGAGGTGAGGCCTGTTGACTGTTGATACTCCCTTACAGAAGGAGAAAAGGAGGAGGTCACTGGTCCAGCACCTGGGGTTCATGCTGCTCCCTCATAAACCTCCCAGCCAATTCTATGTAATTCTGCCCTCAATGAACATGGCCTCATGGCCTTATGGAATGCTAGATTATATTAACCGCAGACAAGGAACTCCACATCTGCCGCTATGTGGGGTGAGACTTGGTGTTATGTAGCCACCCATGATCCTATGAGAAACCCTGCACCCATGACCTGTAATTAAGTCCAATAAACATCTTAGTTGTCCAAAAGGTTGGATTTTGCCGGGATTGTTTTTGTTTGTCATTGGTGCTCTATCAGAGGGAGTGCCAGCGTTTGTTCATGTCTCCCCAGGAAAAACGTATGCAACACAAGTCTTTAATAACAACAGTTCATCCTAAACTTGTTCTAACAACAACGACAAAAAATAAATAAATAAAATAAAAAACATGTCTGGGAATGTTGCAAAAGTGGGTGCCCTTGACAGAGTGGGGACAGTTACCAAGGACAGCAAGACTAGAGATATCTGACCAGACTGTAGGACATATATGAGAACATTTTAAGAATAAACGTGTAGAAAACAAATGTGAGTAAAATATTACTACACTCAGAAGCCAAGACTCTGAACATTGTCATGATTTTCTGCTTCCCAGGTCATGAGCACAATTTCATGGAGTTTTTGTTTTCCCTTTTGGAATGTTTAGATTGTTAACAATATTATAGTAAAAGCTTGTGCCCTTATGCAAACAGGGATTTGAACACCATTAATTCTTAGAACCATGATCATACAGCAACCTTGAGGAAAAATTAGCTTGACAAGATGGGGGCTGAGGAATCGGATCTTTTTTCTATAATCACTCAGGCTTTAGTGATTATACCCACAATTTGGTCAAAATCGGGATGATACATTTTTAGACAAAACCATCATTTTTTATTTATTGCTTTTATTAGCCCCTCATGGTTTCTGCTTCAGGCACTCTCCTATCCCTTCTCTCCAAAAATAGACCAGGAAACAGTGACTTACTTTTCCTATGTTAAGGCAACCATCATGCTGATTTTGTCCTTGCTTGTTTTCTGAGTGGAACTCAATAGTGTTTGCCATCCTCTGGGTAAGGACATGTTCTACTTCCTTTGCAGATGGGTCCCCGGGAAGGCAGAAAGCTCAAAGCCTACACAGAGTATCAGGGTGGTAGGATTTTAGCTCCTGGGAAGGTTCTTTAATTGTGGGAAGGATGCCCCTTCCATTCAATATGCAGACTACAAAGCTGCCATGTAGACTTTGTCCTGTTTTCTGTTATGTATAATGTTCTTTTGCAAAAAGTGGGGATATTGGGATGATGTTAGGGTGAAACTAAGGGCTTTGGTTTTAACCTCATGTTTAACCATCAGGCAGATAGCAGAAAAGTGAGTAATTGTGTATCATCATAAAAGATTACTGTGTATTTAAATTGCCAAGATCCTGCATAGCAATTTATGTCAACTCTTAAATTATAACTCTTAACTTGTATGTCTTGCTCTAGGCCTTCCTTGAGCACCCACTGATCGCAGCTTGCCGCTGCCAGTCCATAGCACATTTAATCCAAGCTGAAGCCACAATGTACAACAATTTCCAAACTAGGAGGCCGTGGCCCAGGTCAGCCCTGAACGCTTTGGTCTGTATACAGTGCTGATATTTAATGAGTAAATTTCACTGATTATTCCAGTGCAGCAGAAGGCCGTACACTATTGCATGTGTTTTCCTCCTGTGCACCATTGTGGTCTTGAGACCCATTGAGCATAGTGGACCCTGGCAATTCTGTCCAGGGCCTGCTTTGTCCATATCTTTTGCCTGCCATGTAACAGGAGCTTATTAGAAATATTTGGTTTATGTATCTATCAGTGTGGATGTGTGATCATTTCTGTTACAAATACGTGCCCCCAAAAGGAATTACGAAGTGCCTTTGATAGCAGATCTTTAGCAAATGTGTATGACAATGAGGTGTTCTCTTCACATTTTTCATAAATCACAGGCAGCATAATTTGCCTTCCATCAGAGGATATTTTTGTGCTTTAAATTGTAGGATAGTAAAATCTGAGGTATAATTTTCATATGAGTGACTATGCTTGTCTTGTACTAGTTAAGTCTAGAGAATTATTAGATGGAAATATTAAAGAAGGTGCAGAGCACACGGATGTGTGGCGTGTATTGTGTGTGCCTAACAATTTCTGCTGCTTCTCTATACTTACACGGTGTTCCCAGAGCAAACGCAGACAATCTGTCACAACAAGGAATTATGCCACTCAATCTAACTCCACCAACAATAACTTCTTACAATGGAAAAACAGATCTTACGTTTGTTCTTCATTTCAGCTTGAATACCTAATTGCAGAAGAGCCCAGGAAAGGGGCTTTGTGATCAGTCTGCAGGGCGGCAGGAACTTGCTATCAGTAGCTAAGGCTGTTGTGAGCTGCTTTTGTTTTTGTGTATTTTGCAGGGTTTGGTGCGGTCCTCGTTCCTCTCCTGTCTCTTCCATCAGGCCATCAGGGAATCAAAAGACAGTGACTTTCAAGACAGGCTCCTGTTCAAGGGAATCCCATGATCACTTAACAAGTGACTGGTCCTTCTGTGGCAGTTCAGATGACCAATGGGCTTCTTACGTTTAAGAGATTTGTTCATGATCAGTCATACTCTGGCCAGCCTCACAGGGCTTCTGGACATCAGCACCATCCCTGGCATCACTGCCAGGCACAGTTTTCTTGTTGTGTTTTGCAGATGTGAGAGAGACAGCATTGACTTAAAAGCACATATTTCATATAAAAATAGCATCTCCTCTTCCCTGTGAGCTTATGTCTCTTCTATTAATCAGAACGATTAGGGGCTGTTCTAAATAGATCGCTCTAATCAGGTAACAGTACCAGATATTGAGAAGGAAATGGACTTTCTGTGGAGAATAAGAAGGAAGCAGGAAATGACCAAGAAAAAAAATACAAATTAACTGGATAATAGATAAAAGACACGGAATAAGTACGCTTCCATCTCCTTTGTGCTTTCCGAGAACAACTCCCTGCCACAAAGCCACAAGATGGCACAAATACAGATGCATCCATTTGCCTGCTGGGATTCAATTCCTCTAATTACACAGCCCCACTTGATATGGAAGACCGCCGCATCACCTCTTGTTTTTTTCTTTTGCAATCATTGTTATATCCGTGCTCTATAATCAGTGTTCATCACAGCTAATTAGAGCCTCTTCGTCTGTTGTTCCTGAGACCTGACATTCCTGGAGTTCAACTGCAAATTCGTCTGAAATATCTCTGGGCTCCCGGGAAATGAGAATGCTAGAGTTGTATTATTCCCAAATGGCTTTTTGAAATTTTAATGTACTGTGATTTTCTTTTTTTTTTTTATGGAATTTAAATGATTAGGCACAGAGCAAGAAAGCAAGTCCTACTTAAAACTTTGCAGGACTGGTAGCCTGTGGTTCAGTCTAGAAGGAGCCCCCGTTTTTCTTTTTGATATGGGTGCTGTTCTTGAATCAGATTTCATTGCTTTAGAAAGAGACGCAGTGTTGATTCCTCTGTGAGGAGAGAGGTGATCGCTGAAATACCAATTAAGTCTGAGATTCTGTCATAAGAATGTATTCTATGTTCCTTATAACTGAAGACTTAAGGTTTCCAACTCGTAGCCAGGTGTTTAACTTGGCCATCCCTCCTGTTAATAAGGTGACCGTAACCTTTGAAACCTTGTTAAACTGGAGGATCAAGAAGGCTGAGTCTGATGAAGCAGGACTTGGCTGATACACTCCACCGTAGAGGGGTGGAGAAACAGCCCTTGCTGGAGAAAACCACAGCGTTGACTGTATGACCCGACATTTTCCAGTAGCACTGTCTGTGCTATTCTTTTTAAATTAAACATAAATTAAAGAGAAGTGAGTATGATAATTCAACACTATAAAAAGAAATTACCAACCATACAAATTTATCAGGTAACTAGTTTAGTTATCAAGTCTTTCAAAGTTATTATTTTTCATATATATTTTCACTTTTCAAAAAACAGAAAATCTCAAGGTGGAGGGGGGGAACCTTGTTAAAAGAGTGAACCTGAGTTAGCATCAGGCATTCTTTACAATGTGATCGCTGTGTTGTTCTGCCTCATTTTCACCATTGGTCATAGTTTATATATCTTTTCTGCTATTTGCATCATTACTGTAGACTAAATCAATCCCAAGCAAGCCAACTGTACCACTGGACTTTAGAGTCCTCAGAAGCAGGATTCACACACAGATGATCCATGCATACAAATACATAACTAAAGTGAAGTCTGGAGGCCTCTATAGACAGGAGCTAACTTCACAGCTTTGGTGAGTTTGTAGAGGGGGTGAAAACTCAGGGAAAAAATAAGGAAAGCTTTGAAGCTGGGGTGATAGTCATGCTGAGAGGCAAAGGCATTAATAAAAGCTTAAATTTATGGGGTGTCATTCTGTTGTTGTTGTAAATGCTTAGAAAGAGGATTATCTCCTTAGAATCTCTGGAAAACCCGAACAAGCACTACAGGGTACTTCTGCTTTGTAGATAAGGGACAAAGTGTATAAAGTTAGGGTTTGGAAGAACTGTCTGTAATAGCAGCACCCTTCCCAGAAGGCTTCAACAATTGTGCTCTTGCCTCATTAAGAGCGGCCTCATCCCTTTGTTTCAATCTACATTTCGCTAGAGTCTCCTAAGAAACAACCAGTTTGTAGCAGGAAGTGATGCTGTGGGTGTTCCCAAAGTTAGGTCAAGACAGAGGGTCCACACCCACCAGAGCATCATTTTGAGACTCTGGCCTTCTGTAGCTCTGCCAATCCATCTGTCCGTAGCTAGCATGCTCTGAGATTATGGATCTTCCTACCCTAAGGAAAAGACCATCAGGAACAGCTTCGGTTTAAAGGAGAGTGGGAAGGGTAGAAAGAGGAGAGGGAAGAAAAGGAGGAGGAGTAGGAAAAGAAAAAAAATGCTAGCAGCTTCTAGTACTTCCAGCTCCAGTCACAATATGGCTGCACCCAAGAGAGTGAACTGGAGCCAAGACTGCCAAGACAAGCCTGTTTCTATGTCCTAGCCCACAAAACCTTCCAGATAACAAAGCAATTGTGGTTTCAGTCACTGAATTTCAGGGTGATTTCCTTATACAGAGGCACTAATAGATAATGTCACCAAGAAGAGCTGGAGTCAGAATTTCAACTTTGGCTCCATAGCACCTTTCTATGTCCTGGTGTATCTTGTATTTATGAACACACCTTCACACCCTTCACATGAAGGTGTGCAAAAAGAAAGAAAGAAAGAAAGAAAGAAAGAAAGAAAGAAAGAAAGAAAGAAAGAAAGAAAGAAAGAAAGGAAGAAAGAAAGAAAAAGAAGAAAGAGGAAAGAAAGAGAGGAAGGAAAAAGAAAGGACGGAAGAAGAGAAGAAAAAGGAAAAGAAAAAATTGTTCCTTTAGACCAATCTTCTGAGAGGCAAGAAATATTTTCACGAAGGCTTTATCCCCCTCCATTTTAAAGTAGAAAATTAAATGAAGGAAGGCAAAAGGTGTTTTTAGGAGCTCACAAACACATAGTTGTCAGGGCTGTAAAAGCTGCCTATCCCGTGACTTGGGGAGATGCATGGCACAGCACTGCAGTGATGAACTGAACGCCAACGGTATTGATGTTGTGTTCATACTGGATGGAAACTGATATTTTAAATCAGACAATAATCTCTGATGAATCGAATGGGATGAGAGAAGGAAACTTATTTTTGAGGAAGAAAGCTCACATCATAGTGAGAGAAAATACAGCCTTTCCTCTTAAGTTAAAACAACTGGTTGAGTTCATGCATCCCTAGAAACCAGCAAGCTTTTGAAGATGAACTTCCAAACCAATAAAGTCTCCCTCCCTGGAAGCTGTGGGATAAACATAATGACATTTACTAAATAAGGTGCTGAGAATGATTGCTTACTGTCTCAGTTTCTTTATAAAATATAAATTAATGGCTGAGTTTTCCATCCAGGAATTATTTGCACTTGTCATATATCCAACTAAGAGGTTTTTCTAAATTATAAAAGGCTACTTCATGAACAAATACCTACAGGTACAATTTATCTCCTTGACATGTTTCAGGATACATCAGTACTTTGTGTAAAACACACTACACACAAATGTCATATCTGTGACTGCCATGAGCCCATGATGCAAGACCATTTGGGAAGCTGGCCAAGAGATGACTTTGGGACAGCACATTGTGCTTCATTCTGGAGGCTTATTTGTCTTCCTCTCTCCCTCCCTGTCTCCTTCCCTCCCTTCTTCCCTCTCTTCTCCTTCCTTCCTTCTCTTCCCTTCCTTCCTCCTTTTGTATTTGAGTGTTAGAATAGTTTGTCTTTGAAAACTGCACACACGGGTACTGCATCTTTGTCACTTCTAGCTCTAACTTTTCCAGCGTCCCCATTCCCAAATTCATGACCTTGTCTTTCATCATTTTTGTTGAATCTATATACTTATGTATACATGAATATATTTATAATCTACTAATGTTTATAATAATTATAAAGATAATTTATAATCTACTACTCATGTTGTCAATATTCACATGTATCCATGACTAGCCATATGGGACTGGGCAGCCTGTGTGGGAGTTCATGGCTACAGGAGGCTGATTCTTCCTCTTTCAGCAAGCTTGATCCCTGTAACTCTTCATGTGATCACGTAACACTGTTCTACAATCGAAGTTTCTAGAATCACCATGATAATTCAGGCAGTTTTATTCAACCTTTTTATGCATAATTATCTTTGTCTCTCTGATTTGTGAACTTCAATTACTACTCAGTATAAAATTCTAATGAAAATGAATACTTTATAAAGTGATATAATGCAATTATATTTACATTACATCACAGTATATGACTATACTTGTGTTGTTGATAGCATACAGAAATGTAAAGGATACAGAAATGAAAAGATGAAGTATTTCAACCTTATGATATTTATTTGTTTTATGTATTGGTGAGAGACACAGAGAAAATTCTGGGGCTGGGATCGCAGGTGTGAGTCACTGTATACACCATTTCTGCATGGGCCCAGGGGATCAAACTCAAGTCTCTAGGAGGTCTTTGAAGTGAGTGCTTTTATTCACTGCACCTCACAGCTTACTTTTACTTTTTTATAAGATTTTTTTTTAGTTATATTGTATAATTGTGCCTGTGACTTTTCCTGATGAAAGTACAGTAAACTCAGGTGTTACATAAATCATGTCGTTCAATGGAACAACTTTTTGTGCAGTAAATTGATGAGGATTATTTATAAACTGCACAAAGAATTTGAATTAAAGCAATTTGTTTTAGAAGATCACTTTACTATAAATAGAATAACATTTTAAAGGAGAATAAAAGTTTTAAGTAATTACCATTGGGAAAATGATGATACTACTTACTGGAAGTTTAGTTTATTGAACCTTCACAGGTCATCAATTTTACATAATTATTTATTTAATTTTACACAAACAACTGATAGAGGAGGTATCAATATCATTAGCCTCATTTTATAGATGCAGAATAGGGAAAACTATACATAAACTAAATAAAAGAAAGATTTGCAATTCAGATCCAGTACACATCTTACTTAGCCACTCTTCTATTACTGTGAAGAGACACCACGACCAAGGCAACATATAAAATAAATTATTTAATTAGGGCCTTGTTTGCAGTTTTGGAACGTTAGTCCATAATTACTATACCAGAGAGATTGGCAGCAGGCAGGCAGGCATGGTGCTCGAGCAGTAGCTGAGAGCTTATATCTGATCAGCAAATTCCAGGCAGGAAGAGTGACCTGCACCCAGAGTGGGCTTTTGAAGTGACAGACTAAAGCTGTGCCTGCTCCAACAGGGCCACACTTCCGAATTCTTGCCAAACAGTTCTAATAATTGGGGACCAACCATTCAAATTTTGAGCATATGACGCCATTCTGACTCAAACCATCACAATGTCCTTAACTTGACTGTCACTGTAGTTAACATGCAACTGCTTATTTCATTAGACATTTTCAGTTTCAAGTAAGCTTCTAAAACATCAAATATTCTATATCTATTATAGAGTGTAGTCCTGAATGGCTTCAAACTTGTTACTCAAGTCTGAGATAACAGGAAGATTGCCACCACATTTAATTTTACACAGTGTTAAGAATTGAATTCAAGGCTTTGTTCATGCTAAAGCATTCTCTACTAGCAGGGTCACATCCTCGGCTCTAAAAGTACAAATGTATCCCAATTTCTTAAATTTATTGCATTTCTGTGTGTGTGTGTGTGTATGTGTGTGCACGTGCACAGGCATATTTGTTCACTCCTAAGGGTCAGAGGACAAATTGAGAAAGTCAGTCCTTTCCTTGCTCCATGTAGGTCTTCAAGAGAAAATTCAGGTCTTCATGGGGTAGCAAGAGCCTTTACCTGCTAAACTGCCAATGTCTTAACCATGAACAAGTGATAACAATGTTAAGAAGATGAATAACTAGTTACTTAGTGGGACGATTTGTTGCAAGCTTTGTGAGCTAGGACAAGCTTAAAGAGAGCATGCTATAGTTACAGTATTTCCATAACTTTCATTAAACTTCTTTAAAATAACAAGTAGGCTGTATTACATTGATGTAGCCTTTGTAATGGTCTCAGTCCCAGTGCTTGTGTATATTTATTTAATGCAGCACTTTATGGTAGAATTCTTCTATGAACATGTATCCTGTGTTTTTCTCTTTTTTTCCACAATTTTCTGCTGTGGGACAATCATCTTGTAGCCTGTATAAATTTGTTACTTGTATTGTTTTAATACAATGCTGATTGGCCAGTAGCCAGGCAGAAAGTATAGGCAGGGTGAACAGGCAAGAAGTATAGGCATTGTGATGAGAACAGGAGAATTATGGGAAGAGGAAAAGCTCAATCTGCAGTTGTCACCCAGTCACACAGGAATCAAGATGAGAATGCCTTACTGATAAAAGGTACCAAGCCACATGGCTAACACAGACAAGAATTATGGGTTAAATTAAGGTATGAGAGTTAATAAAAAGCCTGAGCTAATAGGCCAACCAGTTTATAAGTAATGTAAGACTCTTTGTATTTCTTTGGGAATGAACAACTGTAGGATGGGACAGAATCCTCTGTCAATAAATGGTGTCCAATGTGGGGCTTGAACCCACAACCATAAGATTAAGAGTCTCATGCTTTACCAAGTGACCTAGCCAGGCCAATTCTAATACAAGACTTAGACTCCTTAGGATAGAATGATTATTAAAACATTTATCATATGTTTCTTGCTTAATATTGTTTATGCTGATTGTAATTTTAATCATTTACTTGATATCTGTTCCTAGTGTATATAGTTTTATATTGGATTTGGAATGCTATTATTTAAACAAAAGGGGGAGGTGCTGTGGGAGCTCCTTCAAACAATAGCCTTTAAGATACCAGCCCACCTGGGTGTGGTCTCTTTTACTATAAATGCAGCTGTAAAGCATGCACTCGCTCTCTTGCTTACGACTGATGAATTTGGTTCCAGTTCCCCATTCACGCAGAGGACTATGATCTAAGAGTGTGATCTGTGAGTCTACCACTAAGTAAAAAAGCATTTATTATACATAATTCTGAACTAGTGTGGAATTATTTTGTAACTTGTGTCATCAATTTTCTTTACTGGATAAACTGCTGAGTCTTTTTAAAATAGTTTTCTGTGAAAGAAAATGTAACAAGGCATTTGTTTTCACAACAGTTAGAGCACTCAGGATAGATTTCAAAGAAAAGGGGATTTTTCATAGCTACAGTACTCAATATTTTAGTGGATGACTGTCATACTCTTTGAAATGAGTGAGAACAGAGATGTGACCTGACACTCATGACAGTAAAGAAACAGTCAGTAGGTGCTCAGAACCATAAGTTTGGTGCCCTGTTGTTTGATGCCATGGGTTTTTATTTCCTTCTATCTTCATCAATGATGATAAATAGTAGAATCCACTCAATTGAGCCTCAGGAGACTCATGGAGGTCTATATAATTTTTCTGAGGTCTTCTTTGTTTCCTTGTGACTGGAATAGAGAGAATCGGGCTGATTTTAAATGGGACCACATTTACAGCATTGTAATAATAACCTAAGACAAATTGTAGCTGGAAGTCATTTCTACATATTATCTATAATCTTCAGAAGAGATATTTTATGTACTTTTGATGTAATCCAAAATGTCAACAAATTAGAGGGATCTAAGACATGGCAAACACTTATTTGCTAGTGATAGGAAGTGATGCAATAGGTCACTTTAACTTGCAAAGAATTTTTAAAACATGACACCTAAATGCAGCTAGACTGATTTTTTGTAGACACTGACCACAGTCTGATGTGGGAGTGATTTTTTACTGATGAAGAGACTGCCTAGGCCCCTTGATGGGCAAACCCTTAGGTGGGTGGAGTACACAGAGCAGAATTCTGGGAGAAGGAAGCTGAGTAAGGAGTCGCCATGGTTCTCCCACTCCAGACAGATGCAGGTTGAGATCCTCCCTGGTAAGCCAGCTCGTGGGCTACATAGAATATTAGAAATGGGTTAGAACAATATGTGGGAGCTAGCCAATAAGAGGCTACAGATAACGGGCCAGGCAGTGTTTAATAGAATGCAGTTTCCGTGTAATTGTTTCGGGCATAAGCTAGCCGGGTGCCGGGGACGCAGCCCCGCCGCTCCTAATTCAACAACAGTCAGATCTATAGATCATAACTTCATTAAACCTACTTGCTTAAAAATCAAGCTGATAGCAGGGTGGTGGTGGTGCACGCCTTTAATCCCAGCACTTGGGAGGCAGAGGCAGGCGGATCTCTGTGAGTTCAAGACCAGCCTGGCCTATAAGAGTTAGTTCCAGGACACGCCCCAAAGTTACAGAGGAACCCTGTTTCAAAAAACAAAATCAAGATGATATGTAAGGTTTATATACACTTTGTGGAAGTTTTCACAAAGAAAACACAAAGTCCCTTCAAAACAAAGCAATAGTATGCATGCTAAGCTGGAGGACATATATTATTTAGTTTGGAGAAAATTTTGAATTAAAATCAAACATTTCTCCTCTTACATCTTTGCTCTGTTGTCACTACCTCTCTTCACTGTAGCTGTCAAGTTTCTAAAATCCATATGAAAATTCACTAACACCGAAACAACAGACTAAATGAAGCATGAAACTTGAGATAGATGCCCCATTTAATAAAATGATCACATACAAAGAACCAAATATACTAATTTTGCTTAAAGGGAAAAATTAATAGCTGCTTTATGCATATATTTTTTTACTCCTTTCAGGCTGTAGTATGATTTTTGTCCTGTAACATAAATGTGGTACTGCTCTTGCTGCCATCATATTTAATTCCCCAAAAGACTGCAGTTTGTCATTACAGATGGACTGATAGCCTTGATGGTATCATTGAACTTTTGTCACGACAAACCTGGAAGACTTGCTGTGTGTCAGAGAATTTTGTCATTCATCTTGCTTTTGAAAGACCAAATTTATTTGCAACCTTGAATGACATTGGCTACATGAAACAGCCTGAAATCTATCATGCCTGAGTCTTATAAAACTGCAATTTAAAATCCTAAGTGTTGACCTGGTTTTCAGAACCATCTTCAAAGTCAGTGACTTTCAAACACTTTCTTACAAACCCAGCAAATTTTTAACTGATAACAAAACTTTATGTTTTCATGTATTTTTATGGGCACATGAGGTCACCTAGCATGTACCATATGTTCTCATTTTCTTTTTAGAAAGAAGTAGAAATTAATGCCATTGAATCAAATGTGTGTGTGTGTGTGTGTGTGTTATATTCATAGAATGTCAGAGTGCAACTGGAAAGTCAACAGATTAAGGCATCGGGGCTTAACTTTTCCTCGGATTATTCAGCCAACAATTGACAGATAACAGAATTGCATGAAAGTATATCCAGGGAAATCAAGATTGTTTTTGAGCTTTCTGTATTGAAAAGTATACAATAGGCTGTATCAGAAGATAGTCTTGCAATTGTTCAATTTAAATTAAACCGAAAGCAATTGAACACTTCCTGTTAACCAGGTTTGGATTTTTAAATATGTGGAGTGGGGAGGGGCTGGTTTCTGTGACTTCCGTGGCCAGCAGAGTGGATATCCTTGGGAGTCAAGAAGGCAGTTCAATTCAACATGACTAAGTAGCTAATGTTGGTTCAAACTTTGAGTGTTTTATTTTAGACATATTTAAGCACGACGCAATTTGATGAAATTTTCCCGGTGATAATTAAGTCAATGTCGTATGCAATATAAAACATGCATAAATCTCCTTGAGAAACAAAATAAGCTAAATAAAGATCAAATGTGACTACACTGAAATTCTTGGTAAAGTACATGACACCTTCTGTAAAGATAGGTACTATAGATGGACTGAGAAAAACACACTTATGATAAGGTTCTGGCATAATGTCCAGTGTATTCTCACACAGATACTACATAGGTCACCAGGCTACTATGCAAGTCTGTTCCCAGCCTTCTGGGCAGAGAGGAGATATTTTGTGCCTTCTGCTGAAGGAACAACCAGGTGTGCTAACATTCCAGCTTCCCCTATTGCTATCTGTGAGCATAAGGATATACTGGCCTCCTATATATGTGATAATAAAAACCAGTATTGTTCTTCTAACAATAAAGGCCACTGTGTATAGAGCTTATTCTATATCACGAAATGCACTAGATATTTTGAACATGTAATATAATCTGATTCTCGTGGTAGCTTTATAAAGTTATTATCCTTTTATCATTTTCCCCTCAAGTTTTACTAAAAATAAGTTGAGAAATAGAAAGATACATGACCAAAAAACAAAACCATCCACAGTCGTTTCATTCATGATTAATTACTGAGTATATTTAACCTTATTCTTTCTGATTCTTCCAGAGCATGATAGATAGATCCATGGATATGTGTATTGTAACACATGTAAATATACACATTCTTCTTCCAGAGCATGCCTGATAGGTCCATGGATATGTGTACTGTAATATATGTACATATATATACTCTTCTTTCAGAACATGATTGATAGATCCATGGATATATGTGCTGTAACATATGGCTCTTAAAATTTGTCATACAATAAATGGAGAAGAGGTAGGTCTCCAGGGAGAAAGTTTCAGGTGACTATGGGATGCTTTAATTGTATACTTCACAACTCTGTATGACTGCTTTGCTTTAAAGAGGATGAAAGACTCAGGACAACCTTGTTACTGTAAAATGAGGAAACTGGCAGGTACTAAGTCAGCCATATATCAAGGTCAGCACCAACCAAGCTAAGTCCTATACATGTGAAAATTACCCTTTATACCTGTGGTCTCTCTCATCAAAAACATGATTCCGAACCTAAAACAAGATAGACATCATACAAAAGTATATCGAAAATTACACCTCACAACATCTAATTAGTTTTTCTCAAAACTCTCAAGGGCATCAAAAGTATAGAAAGTTTGAGGCTTAAGGAGACAAGGCAATTAACTTGGTGTGATGTCATGGAAGGACTCCTGAGACAGAAGAGGGTGATTATTTGAAAGCAGGAAATGTCAATAATGTAACATGGTAAAGTGTAACCATGACCTATTGATATTGACTCATTAATTAAATAAATGTATCTAGCTAATATAAGGTTTTATAGTCATGGGATGTGGGGAATGTGTGGTGCAGGGTAACTCTTATTTTCACAATTTTCTCATAATTGTAAAACTCTTAAAATACATAATCAGTTAAAGACATATTTCCCAACAAAACATGAAAAATTCCTACCTAATTATAAACATGAAAATATATATTCTGGTCATTTTCAGAAAGACAACATTGTTCTAGAAAGGGGCAGATAAATGGAGGAAAAAATGATAAGTCCAGGAAAGAGTGAATAGAAGGGTAAGCAGTTGTTATTCATTACATAAAATAATAATATGAGGTAGATATCATTTAAACATCTGAAACCACCATAACGATGACAATGGTGCAAAAATTCCAAGCCTAACACTGTCAAAGGAACTCCAGTGACTATATGTTCTGGAAGTGATTAAGCCCTAATCTATATTAGAATATAATAATGAATGCTGTGCTGAGGTTGTCATGAAAAGTAATAAATTAATATTCAGTTGAATATTAATAGTGAGCAGCTGAAAAGAGAAGAAAAGCTGCAGACTAAAATCATAAATTTAAAATAAGGTGCTTATTAATAGAAGTTATAACATGATACACAGTAACTTTATAGAAATAAGCAAATGGTAGATTTAATTCGAAGGTGTGAGTAGTTAGAGCTCAGTTACATACTATCATCCTATTAGTAAAGAGTAAGGTATTTAGAATATGTTTATGTTCGGAAAGAGCTAGAATATATTCAAATAATACATAGAGAAACTTCAAATGTTCGAATAATGAAGTGTAAAAGTAGACTTCAGAGAATGAAATTCATGCAAACAGCCATCAATAGGAAATAGATACAGGTAACAGTCTAACAGAAAAGTCAACTCTAATGAAAGATGCTGGATCTAAAGAGGCACGTTTTATAACAAAGGGTCGTGTGTGCTAGGAAAATGTGGCAATGTTAATAAAGCTTCAAATTGTATGAAACAAAACTTTCCATCATAATAGGACAAACGAAATCTGATAAAGAGATTGAGAAAATCCTTAAAAGATGTAAAAATATGAAAACCCTGGGTAACAAACTTGAATTAATTAAATATACATGTTTATACATATTCGAATTGTATACATATAATATGAAACCCATACTGGGGAAGTGCTAGAATTAAAGTAATGTAGCAGATTTTGAAGAATTGAGATTTTGTTGACTATGATCTAGCATTTCATAACAAAACAATAGAAAGTTCACAATGGTTTTTAAGAAAGACCCCAAAATATAATTTAAAATAATCTGAAGAAGAAATGTTTATTTATACTAGTAAATGTTTTGAGCTGAACAATAATTAAAATGCAACATGAGGAACAAAAGCAAGTGAAGGATAGGCAATACTTTAGCTTTTGGAAAATTATGCCTACCCCAAACATCTCAGTGAAATACACTGTCTTCAGAAAATATCATAGTGTCTTTCTCTCCCAGGTCATCCATGAAACTGTTCTCTAAAAGGATGAATTCCTTATCCTTCCTTTCTTGGTCCTCCTCCTTCTCCTCCTTCTCACCCTATTTCTCTTTCTCCAGAAGTCCTAGAGCCTCCACCCAGTTCCCAATTTATGAGTTAACAGCCAGCATATAGGAGGAGTTCAACTGCCAACTGATTCTACTGACCATCTTGGGAGGACCATCAAATTGGGCTTAGCAATCCTCAGAAAATAACACGTTTTCTTTTAACCACTCATTGCTGGGGTAGATTGTCACATGCATATATGGGTGAACAGAAGTAAAGTTTCAGAGTAAGATTAGAAGACAATGATTGAAGTTAGAACTACAAGAGAAACACACAGAAAGAAGAAGAAAGGTAGTGACAAAGCATAGGATAATTAAGACAGAAGACAAACAAGCAACATTGAAAAATGAATAGTGCCAAGACCTTGGTATTGGAAAACACAAGATGAATGACAAATGGCTGGGATGGAGATGTTGAGTGAATGATGAGGTGGTTGGAATGAGAATAAGCGAACACCCATCTCCAGTTGATGAGTTGTCAGGGAAGGAGTAGGAGGGATGGTCTTGTTGGAAGTGTGTTACTGAAAGTGGACTCTTAGATTCCAAAAACCGACACCATGCCCAGTGTCGCTTTGTCTCTGTCTGTTGCCTATAGATCAGGCTGTAGCTTTCAGCTTTTGCTCCAGAAAAATGCAGGCTGCCATGATTCCTGCTATGATGATCAAGGACTAACCCTCTGAAACTGTATGTAAGTTCCCAATTAAATGTTTCCTTTGGTGGGGAATGGTAAGAGTTGCTTGGTCATGGTGTCTCTTCACAGTAATAAAACAGTGACTAAATAGAGGTATGAATGATGATAGACAGATGACATATACATACTTACCCAGATAGATAAATAAGTAGATTGAGAGAAGATAGAAGATAGGTAAATCATAAACAGATTCTAGACAACAGAAAGATATAAGGAATTTAAAACAATTCCAATAAAAATAAAGAAGAAATTTTATGAGTTAAGTACAGATTGAGCAGGCTGGGTATCTAAAAGTGTGAAAATATTGAAAAAACTTAGCAGCAGTATATTCAGAAATTTATATGAAATAGGAAAAATTCTTTGAGTGATACAATTTACTCCAATGCATTAAGCTGTATAATTAAATATTTTTATGTGTAATAAATAAATTAAGCTCATAAGTGATTGCACACACAACATAGTACACACATAGAGACATACATTACACAAAGAGCCACATGCTGCAAGTGGCATAGTAAATGAACTTAAACATTGATGTAAGAAATAAAACCAATCTATTAAGATGATAAAAAAGAAATATTTTTAACTTGCTTTCATTCCCATGAGAGGTGGGTATAAGAACCTGGTGTTATCAAAAATGTGGGGGATTATAAGGAAAAAAAGAATACTAGTCATATCATAAATATAACCACAAAAATTGTTTTAAAAATCCTAGCTGAAATCATAAATGAATAATTTGAATCATATAAAATCCTGATGAGATTTATTTTAGAGATGCAAAATCAGTCAGTGTCATTTATTACCTTACATAATTAATAAGAAACCAAATAGTTTTCTGTATATATTCAGTAATTGTAAGACCTAATACTTGTTTTTGAACCAAATATGTATGAAATGAGAACATTCTGAAGTGATATTTTGTTTATAATCTAACAAATAAAGCTTCCCTGGAGATCAGAGTGCACCACTAGTTAGCTATAGAGGCTAGGTAGTGGTGACACACACCTCTAATCCCATCACTAGGGATGTGGAAATAAGAGGAGGTAAGACTGGGCAGAGAGAAGAATATAAGGTAAAAGGAGACAGGAGCTCAAATGAAGTATGTAGATGCAGTCTGAGTTTTCACAGGGACAGCATCACCCCTTTGGTCTGAGCATTGGTAGAGGTAAGAACTCCCTAGTGAGTGGTTGGTTGCTCTGCTTCTTTGATCTCTCAGTTTTCACCCGTAATATCCAACTTTGGGTTTTTATTCTTAAGACCAATTAGAATTCATAATACAGCATTTTAAATCTGATCAGATGAATCTTTATATATGGACTGATGGAAATACAGATTCATTTCCACTACAAGAATGTGCATATTAGAAAGCCATCTTTTCAAGGCTTGAAGGGAGACAAAGTAGATTACAAATATCTCTTTAGTTTGAGGTTGTGCCCTAAGACCAATAAGTATAATAACCAATATTTTAAGAGTTAAACAAATCGACAAACTATTTAAACAAACTTTTCAACAAATGTCACTCAAATGGCCAATAACATGAAAATGTGCTTAGCCTAATTAATAACCAGGAAAATGCATATTAAGACAAAACATGGTGCCATTATAAAATCTCCAGAGGACTTGAATCAAAAACAGGATATCCCAAATACTGGAAGAAATTAGTGACATCTGGTCCACAATACACAGCTGGTGGGAGTATAAATCAGATTAATCTCTTTGGAAGACTGCTTGGTTATAACCATTAAAACAGAACATGTCGGACTATCTGACCCTTTGACTCCAGTTGAGATCTATCATCCAGCGGAAGTACATGTGTAAATCCACTGAAGGCTTGCTTAGGTGAGAATATTCATGTCAACATTCTTCCCAGTCACCAAAACAGAAAAAAAAAATCAATTGTGCTTTATCTGTGAAGTGGATAAATAAACATTCTGGTAAATCTTTAGACTACAGCAGTATTCAGGATATAGCAAGAAAGACTGAACGGCATGTTCCCACAGCTCAAGGGTGTGTCTATAAATGGATGGTTAATGAAGGAAGGCAGACAAAAACACAGAAATAATTCACAGTCCAAGTTTGTCTGAACACCTTACAAAAAAGTGAAGTTGGTTTGTAGTGTCTCAAGGTCAAAGCAGCTGGGACCTTCAGCTACACAGAATGTTTATTGAATAATAACCATAGTTGGTCCCCGCAGCGAGCTTCTGCTGCTCGGCTGTGGATAGGCACACACCAGAGCATAGCCTAGCGCACACAAGCCCTCAGTTTGGATGCCCTCAGTGGCTTCCACTATTCCTCCCTGGTCAGTCTTCCCTATTGTCTCTTTTCTCCCCTGCCCAGATCTCCCATCCTTACTTGCCCTGCTCCCTCATGCTTTCCCTTCCCCACCTTCCCTCTCCTACCCACACTCCTCTTACTGAGCAAGCATCTACCAAGGTTACTCTGCTTACACTGACTATGCTGATATGAGCAGGAGAGTAATAATGTATCCAGCCAGGCCACTGTCAAGGCTGAAAATAAGTTAGAATGTTTCTCAGGCATTAGTTGCATAGGAGCAATGCATAAATTTGAGTTCTAAAACTAAAGACTTTTAGCCATGGGTTTAGAAGAAGACTCAGCAAAGCTATAGTTCTGTTTAATCCCCAACCCCTGCTAGATACTACAGAACACTACTGTAATTTCTCTCTATGTTCTGGATCTCACGTTGAATTGCTGACTGGTAGGACATTTCTATATCTGTCCTACAAACCCTCCAAATCTATAGCACTAAAAACTCCTTATTTAACTATTTTAAAATAGTTATTACTACAGATATCAAGGATTAGGATGTGGCTATTTCTCTATGACACATTAGCTCTGATTAAAATGAGATGCTCGGGCTTGGGATATGGCTCACTAGCTAAACCTCTTGCTGCTCAAGCTTGAGAACCTAAGGTTAATCACCCGTGCACAGCTGGGCACAGTTGCACAGCTGCAATCCCAGTGCTTTTGTGACAAGATGTGACAGGAAAGGGAGATCTCAAAAACTCAAAGGCCAACTATCATAGCAGACACCAAAAAGAACCTGTCTCAAGAGGGGTGGAAGGTGAGGACACCTGTGGTTGTCCTCTGATCTCCATCAGCATGCTGTGCCGTGTGCACACTTGTAACCACATGTATATTCACACACATGTGCACATAGACACAAAATAAATAAAAAAAAAAAGATGCTCTTCTTTTCTCCTTAAAATCTGATGAGGAAGGAATGCCAAATTGGTGGATCGATTTTAGGAGAGGCATTGGAGGGTTTTTTTTTTCTGTGTATTTACTTTGGAAAGACTGATTCTATACAACTATTCAATTGCAGATATAAACGAATGTGCTGTTGACAATGGTGGCTGTCAAGACCAATGCTGCAATACGATTGGCAGTTATTACTGCAGATGTCAAGCTGGCCAAAAGCTGGAGGAAGATGGCAGAGGATGTGAAGGTACCAGAGAAGACTGACTGCTTCCTGATAAGGAAACAGAGAACATCTATAGAATGCAAATATGGGGGTTGCTTTCCATCTAAGCCAGTTGAAGCACTTGTGTTAACTATTGCCAAGGGCATATCTTCTTCTTGTGCCTAGATTACAGAACTGCGACCCATTAGAAAACTTCAAGTAGCTTATTATAGACAGCATATGATTATATGCTGGTGACACAAATAAAATTGTGTCATGTTCTGATTATAGAATTTCAATCATTCATTTAAGTCCTGGGGTAAAGAAAATTTGTGAAAGCATTTTATTTATTTCTATAGCAAAAAAAATGGTACTTCTTATAAAAGAGTCATCTGTTATCAAATGACCATTGGCCCTGACTTTAACCCTTCTTTTTCAAATTAATTCTTTTCATCTTTTAGTTTTTTAATTCAACGTATTATTTACTTGACAGTCATTGAGTTTCTGTTCTCTACTAGGCATTATTCTTTGCCTTAGAGATGTAATATTAATGAGCAATAAATTCTTCCCTGAAGGAGCTCATTGATTAGAGGAGAAGATGGAAATGTGTGCTCAGATCTTACAAACTGATGTGGTTGGGAATCCTTAAGTGGGGTTAAATGCACTGGGAACAGAGATACAGGTTTTACTCTTGTCTCTACCCCTAATTGTGTAACCTTGGGCAAGTTGCTTAATCTCTCTGACATTGCCATCTCTAAAATTTAGGATAATGTTAGCTACTGAAACCACCACCAGCAAAGGTGCTTTGAGACCTAAATAAGACAATGTATTTAAAATACTTAGCATGGAGGCTGAACAGCCTAGGCTCAGGATAGCCATGCACTGTGCTTACCTTCAGTTTACTGGATGCTCACCTTGGGAAGGTGAAGGGGATCAGAGAGAGCTTCCCACTCAAAGCACTCAGCAGGTAATCTGGCCTGGGAGGATCAGGTCTGCTACTCCCTATTGTCTTTTCTGGCTTTTACTCTATTCATTCTACTATAATGCCTGATCAATAAAAATTCAGGCATCATTGCCTCCTGATTTGTCTACTTAAGAGCATGATAAGTAGAAAAGAATTCTAGTTGTGTTGTGGACATTGATCCTAGGAACTCTCACTCCCTCCCTCCCTGAACATAGTGAGACATGTGAATAAAGAGACAAAGCGAATAAATAAAAGACATTACCAGAGCAGGTGCCTGGACTGAGGTAATATATTTAGTAGGGATTACTCAATTGCCTCGCAGCTCAGGTTCGAAAGATTAGTCTTCTCTGCCATGACTTGGACTTGCTTTAATTTGGAAGATTTAAGATAAACAGTCAGGCATATTCAAGGACAAGAGAATCTGTGATCTTCAGAGATTAGTTTCACCCAGGGAAGGCACTTTGGGGAAGGTGTAAATTCATAAGGGCAAAGCGTCATCTACATTCATTTGTTCATTCATTCATTATTCATTCATTCACTTCCTTGTAATAATTTCTAACTTTGGATGTGGTGGGCAGTAGTACTCCCTATCAGACATATGTACAAATTACAAAAGAGATACAGAGACATTGCTAGTGGTGACCTTTCCCCACTAGCTGAGGAATTATCTATCCTAGCCTTTTGCTGAGGATTATCACAATCATCAATTTCAGTATCATAGAAACATTTCACACTTCTTGCCCAGTTAGTAGCTGATGTTAGACCTAACAAATTTATTGACATTCTATAGCAGTTATTAGGTTAACAGTGCAAGTTAGACCATATAACTCATAGTGCACTTTCAGTTGATTGTCTTGTATCTTGACTCAAGTTGTTCCATCAACCCTAAACTGTTGAAGGAGAAAGTCACTTGTTAGTTTCCGGCCACCTGGCTATTTTAGACCCAAAATAATCACACAGAAATTGTATTAATTAAAACACTGTTTGGTCCATTAGCTCTAGCTTCTTATTGGCTAACTCTTACATATTAATTTAACTCATTTCTATCAATGTGTATATAACCACAAGGTCATAGTCTACCAGCAAAGTTTAAGCAAGTCTATCTCCCACAGTGGTTACATGGCTCCATGGCATCTCTCTGACTCCGCTCTTCTTTCTCCCAGCATTCAGCTTAGTTTTTCCCACAAACCTAAGTTCTGCCTATCAACAGGTCATGCCAGTTTTCTTTATTCATTTATGGTAATCACAGCATACAAAGGGAAATCCTACATCACCTATTAAGCGAAGTGTTTTCTCTGGCTGCACTGAACTGTGGTAGCTCTATAGAAACCATGTAGGACTAAAGCTAACTTGAGGAAACTCAACAGGGGCATCACAGAGTAGTGATGCTTTGCTCTTACCTTGCCCCAAAACTGAGAATAGGGATATGGGATGTGTAAGGAAGAGCCTTTCCTGCAAAGTCTATCCCTACTTGCAGTCTGATTCATCTTGGAACCCCTTGTTTTCACTTCCCAAAGTGACTGGAAGAGAAGGTTATGCTAGAGAAGATTATGGTAGAAGCTGAGCCTTGTCACGCTGCTGGCTCAGCTACTAACCACATGGTGGCTTAAACTTGTTTAGAAACATAGTGTTGATATAAATACACAACTCCCATCTCAAAGGAAGTAAGAGACAATTTATTCTGGAGCCAAGTATGAGTGATCATAGTCCTGGCCCAGAAACACTGATTTAACTCAGCCTATGTTCCATGTTTAAATATGCTAAAAGTTCAGTGAGATTTTTATATTGATAGGAAAAGGAAATTATAAATCAAGACACTTTTTAAAGCATTTGTGGGGATACCAGGTGAGTCACAAAATCTGGGGAAATTTTTGCTATAGGCATTAGATGATCCCTGATAGCATACTAAACCTTTTGTTTGGTGGGACCTAGGTGTCTGTTTGTAGATTTCAAAAGCTTTATCTAATTATCAAAAAGACGGTAGGCCACATACAGAGAAGGCTAATAGATGGCTATTAAATTGTGCAAGAAATTGGCCCAGGATAATCTGGCTTTGGACTTCAAGATTCCATAACCTCTACATCATTTACATATTAATCAGGATCTTTAGTTCACAATAGCTAAGTTAAAAGTTAGAGAATGTTTTCCTCCTATGTCCCTGACACCCCCGGCTCCTACAACCACTGCTCCCTCTCTTCAGCAGGTCTCCCTGAGTTTGGCCAAACATTTGGCCTTGGATCTCTGGGTCTTGGGTCTATGAATCTGCCTCCATCATTCACTGAATGAAGGCTCTCTGTTGACAGCCAAGATAGTCTTCAATCTGATCACAGTTCAAGCTCTGTAGCCACTTCTTCCAGGAGTCTTAGCTGGGGCCATCCTTGTAAACTCCTGGAAGTTTCCCTTGCATCAGGCTTCTACCCAGCTCCATAAATCCCCTCGACCTAGTCATCCTTCTCAGGGCTCTCCCCCTCTGCCCAGCCTACAACATAATCCATCAAGTTCTCATCCCCATTCACTCAGTTCACCTAGGACATCTGTTCTATTTCCCCTTCCCAAGGAGATCCATGCATCCTCCCTTGGGTTCTCCTTTTTACCTAGCCTCTCTGTGTCTGTGCATCGTAGCATCATTATCCTTCACTCTACAATTAATATCTATTAATGTTGATATTATTATTGATATGTTAATATTAATTTATATTAATATGATTTAATATCACTTATGAGTAAGTGGATGCTATGCTAGCCTTTTGGGGTCTGAGTTCCCTCATTAAAGATGAGTTTTTCTAGAAGGGGTGAATTGAGGAAGGGACAAAATGAAGTTGAAGAGGGACAGAGGTTGTGGTTGGTATACAAAATTAATTAATTAATAAAAGAAAAATAGGAAAATTTTAAAAATTAAAAAAAAAGTATCGAGGGAAGAGATTTAGAAGTCCAGCACAGTTTAAAGTCACTGTGAGTGAGTGGCTAATGGGTCCTTAGCATTTTCTCATGGCTTGTTCTTGATAAAAGAAAGGTCCATTGGTTTCAAAAACATCATGTGGGATGCTACAGCCATAGAATTGAACAGTCACTTATGACCGTTATTTATTTAACTTATTTAAGTTGTTTTAAAATAGAAAAAAGCATTTTAGTGGGTATTTATTATCTTATTTTAAAATTAGAGTTGCTATAACAAGTGTAGAGCGTACCCTCAAGTGAGACTGAAATATTTGTAGATGGCTTTGTGAGACAACATATCCTCTAAATTTTCCTCTAAAGATCTATCAATTTGTGAAGAAATTGTCTTTCTAAAAATACTTTTATTATCAGTGTGTATGAGTGTGTGTGAGAGAGAAAGTGTGCTTGAGAGTGTTTGTGGGGTGGGTATTGGTGAGTGTGTGAGTGTTTGTCTGTGTGCGGGTGGGTGTGGGTGAGTGTAGATGGGTATGAGTGTGTTCACACTAAGACAGGCATGTGGAGGTCGGAGTCCACCTTCTAGAATTGGTTCTCTACTTCTGCCTTTCTATGGTCCCCAAGGGTCAAACTCCCATCATGAGGCTGCAGAGCACATGACTACTCTCATAGGCATCTCCTAATCTTAGACAACCCTGTGAAAGTGAAAACCACTGCTCTTGTTTCTTGAGAACCTGACAAGCTCCCCAGGGATATCAACCACACATGAGATATCAAGTTGCAATATGACTAGACCCTTCCCCTCCTGTTAAGGTTAGATTAAGCAACCCAGTAGGAAAAAAGGGGTCCCAAAAGCAGACAAAAGAATCAGAAACAGCCCTTACTCCAATTGTTAGGAATCCCACAAGAAGATCAAGCTACTCAGATTCTGTGTTTTTTCTTGTGGTGTCCCTGACCCCTCTGTCTCCTACAATCCTCCCCTCCCGTCTTGCTCACAGGATTCCCCAAACTACATTTAATATTTAGCCATGGGTCTCTGCATCTGTTTCCATCAGTTGCTGGATGAAGCCTCTCTGACGATTAAGCTAGGCTTCAGTCTATGAGTAGAACAGAGTATCATTAGGCTTCATTACATTGACTTTATTTTCTCCAGTCATGTTTGCTTCTATCCTAGGTCTCTGAGCTCTTCAGCCTCTGGTTCCCTCCCATCTAGGAAGTGCCAGGGATGGGCTTCCTCTCATTGGTTGTCTAGTCCAATGATTTTTGTACCACGTTTACCCCAGCACGTCTTGTAAGCAGGACAAGCTGTAGGTTTAAGGTTTTGTGGCTGAATGGCGTCCCAATCCCTTCACTGGAAGCCTTGCCTGGTTACAGGAGATAGCCCATTCAGGCTCATTATCCCCCATTGCTGTGCATCTTTGCTAGGATTGCTCTTGTAGATTTCAGGGAGTTTCCATTGCACTAGGTTTCTAGCTTCTCCCCCCAGATGCTCCCTAATTCCAGTTTTATCTTTTAATACTCTACCTCCACCCTCTTCCCCACATAATCTCCACTGCTCCCTCCCCACCTACCACCAATCTACCCAGTGTATCTATTCTATTTCCCCTTTCTGCGGAGATTCATGTATCCCCCCCCACACACACACACATTAATCCCTTCTTGTTACTGATCGTCTCTGGGTCTGTGGATTGCGGCATGATTATCCACTACTTAACAACTAGTATCTACTTATAAGCAAATACATCCTATGTCTTTCTTTCTGGGTGTCTGGGCCACCTCACTCAGGAAGTTTTTTTTTTTCTAATTCCATCACCTTGCCTGAAAATCTCTTAATGTTTTTAAGAGATGAGTAGTACTCCATTGTGTATATGTACCACGTTTTCTTTATCCATTTCTCAGCTGAAGGACATCCAGGTTTGTTTCCAGGTTCTGGTTATTATGAGTAAAGCTTCTATGAACATAATTTAGCAAGTGTACTTCTGGTTGGATGAAATGTCCTTTAAATATATACCAAAGAATGGTATAACTGGGTCTTGAGATAGATTGATTCCCAATTTTCTAAGAAACTGTCATATTGTATTCTAAATTAGCTTACACTCCTATCAGCAATGGAAAAATGTTTCCCTTGCTCCACATCCTCTCCAACATAAACTGTTACTTGTGTTTTTTTATCTTAGCCATTCTGATTGTAAGATCGAATCACTGTGTTGTTTTGATTTTCATTTCCATAATGGCTAAGGATGTTGATCATTTCTTGGTGCCTCAGCCATTTGAGATGATTCTGATGAGAAGTCCCACATTTGCATCTATGCCCTACTTTTTAATTGGATTGTTTGGTTTCTTGAGTTCTTCATATATTTTGGAAATTAACCTTCTGTCATATGAGGGGTTACTGAATATCTTTTCCAGTTCTGTAAGCTGCTGTTTTGACCTTATTGACAGTATCCTTTGTCTTTTCAAAGACTTCAGGTTCATGAGTCCTATTTATTAGTTGTTTTGGTGTCTGCACGATTGGTGTTCTGTCCAGTAAGTTGTTTCCTGTGCCAGTGTATTCAAGGCTATTCCAGTTTCTTTTCTATCAAATTCAGTGTATCTGATTTTATTTTGAGGTCTTTGATTCATTTGGATTTGAGTGTTGTGCAGGGTGATAAATATGGATCTATTTGTATTTTCTACATGTTAACATTTAGTTAGATCAGCACCATTTGTTGAAGATGCTCTTTTTTCTATTGTCTATTTTTGGATTCTTTATTAAAAATCAGATGTCCATAGGAATGTGTATTTATATTTGGGTCTTCAATTCAATTCTGTTTATCAATCTGTCTGTTTTTATGTCAATGCCATGTGGTTTTTATACCATAGCTCTGCAGTAGAGCTTGAAATCAGGGGTGGAGATGCCTCTGGAAGTCAGAAGTTCCTTTATTGTACAGGATTATTTTGGCTATTCTGAATGTTTTTTTTCATATAAAGTTGAATATTGTTTCTTTAAGGTCTGTAAATAATTATATAGAAATTTGTATGAGGATTATGTTGAATCTATAAATTGCTTTTGGTAAGATGTCTATTTTTACTTTATTCGTCATATGGATACCTTGGCATGAGAGATCTTTCCATCTTCCCATATTTTCTATTTCTTTCTTCAAAGACTTGAAGTCCTTGTTATACAGGTCTTCCACTTGTGTTATAGACATCTGAAAATGTCAAAGATGGTATTTATCTTTACAAAGGAGAAACACATGGTGGTGCTGGAGTCTATTGGCATTAGGGAAGGACAAGGCCAACATCTTCTGAGACTCTGCTACCCTAATGTTAGCCCTTTTCACTTTATACATCATATTTCTTTTTAGAGGCCTTATTTTTCTAGAATCCTTTTATGCATGCCCACTATCATACATGTGTGATCTCCTCTGCTCTTCCATAGTCATTCACTATTCATAACCTTATTCTAGCGCCTGTGCTCCTGGTAGGCAGTTAATCCAGTGAATCTCATTTCTAGGCATTATTATCACTCTCTTTTCCTCCAGAGACCAGGAATGCCTCTAGTATAGATCTTCTTACAGAGCATGACAGTTACATACGTTCATACAGGTAAAGACTAGGTCTTGCCACCTTTTGTTACCAATGCAGAGTGCCTGATACAGGGTAAAATTGCAAGAGTTTTCATTGAATGAATGAAACTTATGCAGTCAGGGGGTCAATCTAAGCCCTCTACATATGTGATAGTGGCATAGCTTTGTCTATTCATGGGACTCCTATTAATAGGAGCAGGGGCTGTCGCTTTGGCTGGCTCTTGAGAACCTATTCCTCATACTGGATTGTCTTACCCAGTCTAAATACAAGGGGAGGTGCTTTATCTTATGACAACTGATATTTCATGCTTTGTTGACACCCATCAGAGGCCTGCCACTTTCTGAACAGAAAAAAGGAGAAGTGGATTTGAGGGGCAGGGAGACATGGGGAGAGCAAATGGGAGGAGAGGAGGGAGAAGAAACTGTAGTCGGAATGCAAAATAAATAAATTAATTAAATAAAATAAATTATGTAGTCAAATATTTGTACAAATGTCAGTACATTTTTTATTTACTTTCATATGTGCCCATTTTACCTCTGCAGAAGCTACCATTTAAAATGTGACTAGCTGGGCCATTTGGCCATCAGAAAGTGGTAGTTTAAAATTTTTCTGGGTTAATTAGCATTTTAAAGTCTAGTTTCTTGAGTTCTTTATATATTTTGGAGATCAGACCTTTGTCTGTTGTGGGGTTGGTGAAGATCTTCTCCCAGTCAGTGGGTTGCCTTTTTGTCTTAGTGACAGTGTCCTTTGCTTTGCAGAAGCTTCTCAGTTTCAGTAGGTCCCATTTATTCAATGTTGCCCTTAATGTCTGTGCTGCTGGGGTTATACATAGGAAGCGATCGCCTGTGCCCATCTGTTGTAGGGTACTTCCCACTTTCTCTTCTATCAGGTTCAGTGTGTTCAGACTGATATTGAGGTCTTTGATCCATTTGGACTTGAGTTTTGTGCATGGTGATAGATATGGGTCTATTTTCATTCTTCTACAGGTTGACATCCAGTTGTGCCAGCACCATTTGTTGAAGATGCTTTCTTTCTTCCATTG
>NW_026067911.1:4579878-4700982 GCF_014885135.2 Alexandromys fortis
AGGAGGCAGAAATTTTTTTCAATAAAAAAATTATATTAAAATAAATAAATTCATAAATAAATAAATAAACAAACTACCTGACAACACCCAAATGTCAACTCCATGGAAAAGAAAATAAAAAGATTTGTTGCATTTGTTCAACAATGAAAGAATTGTTGCATTGATTTATTTTGTGGAATATTTGTTTAACTATGTAAAAAAAAATTTCTGCTATTTGGTCTCCTAAATTGCAGGGAAAGTCATAGTTTTATTCTGGGTGCTGGGTATCATGACAGCCGCAGTACAGCGTCTATGGTGGCATCAGGCAGGATGGGTGGGAAAGTGCTCCTCAGACTGATGGAGCTACAGCACTGAGGCACTTTGGGTCCCCAATCCACTGGCTAGAAAACTAAGCCCCGGAATGAAGCAGGGACGTCCCTACATTCCAGGACATTTATTTGTACAAATAGAAAACGAAATCTTATTCCCCTTCCCCTATTTGCCATTCGTCTCAATCAGTCCATCATCTGGCCTGGTCTGTAGACATTCACTGGGTGACTAGTGTGCTGAACTGTAGGGATCCCCAAGAATACAGGCACCTATGCGTGATATGCAGTGTGCTCTGCAGAAGCATAAGCCCCCAAGTCTTTTTTTTTTTTTTTTTTTTTTTAGTTCAGAAAGCTAAAGTTAGAATCCTTCTCTACGCTGGTTTTTAGTTTTGAAACAGCACCCTTCACGGCACATCTCAACTTCAAAAAGTGACTACGTTTTGTCAAGTAGTGAAAGCTATTGATGTATGCACATATAATATAAAGATGCACAAGCATTTTTGAGATTATAAAAGCAACTTGAAATATTATTAAAAAAAGCTTATCTATTTTTATGTGCTGCTTCTTTTAGTCCTTTATGAAGGAAGCCTTATACCTCTGCTGGGGTTACACAGCATATGAAAGATTTGTCGTTCTTGAAAATTCAATGGTACACTTACAATGACAGACTGCATCACATGGGAAAAGATTGCTCCACACTTTTAGGTTTATTGCAGTTACACAGTTGCATGAAGATTCTGTGTTACTCCCTCATTGATTCACGCACGCATTCATTTATTCTCTCACTCAAGCCCTAAATGCAATCTGCCTTTTGCAGTGTGCAACATGCCAAGCCAAGAACAAGAACCCGTGCATTTATTTCTCTAACGTCAAATAGCTATGAAATTTAGGGTCAGTTACTTAGTGTAGGTTAGATTTCATCATCTATAAAAACTTTTATAAAAACTTAGCATGATGGGGCCAGGGGGATCAAATGGCACATTGGATGAGTCACTATGACAGTTTGAAAACCTTTTTGCTGCCTTTATAGCCATGTGCAAAGAGACAGATGCCTATGAGTGGAACATTCCTGATCCTTCTCTGCCTTCCCATTTGCACTCAGTCCCCTTCTTCCTAGGAGAGAAATAAATTACCTCAATACTGGTTTGTGGAAAGAAAGTAGGCTCTAAGGTTTGGCTCACCCTTTATTTCCTCTTTGGAATCTGCTACCTGGATTTGTGAATACCAGAAGAAAACAGACATTGTTGTTAACCCTCCTGTGAGGTGCGCTCGGGGCAGAACTAACTTCACATGGGGACGTCTGATAGTCTTTAGTGACACCTGCGTCCAGGCAGGAGGTTTGCCTAGGAGTCCAGTCATTTTTCACTCATACATCATTCTATTCTCAAGTCTTAAGTTGAATAAAACCATGACCTTTTGTCTCCATCTGGCTATTTGGGGTTATAATTAATTAAAATTCAGACAGACAACATGCATTTCTTCTTGAACCTCCTCAAAAATACTAATGCAACATTTTCTTGCTGTATAATAGATGCTCAAAAAATGTACGTTTGTAGCTCTTTTTTCTTTTATTTTCTTCCATAATATTTGTTGTTGAAGGTTAAAGAATATGGCCAGCAGTATTTTCCCTCTCCGAGGAGCTTCCAGTTCAATAAAAGAGATAAGATGGGTACACAAATGGCCATAGTGTAAGAGAGAAGAGTAAATACGAGGCAGGCAAAAGCGAAGTACCATGGGGCTTGAGAGCAGAAAGACATCACCCAATGCCAAATCAAAGTGAGCTGCAAAGGATGGAGCAGGCACAAATTGGAGTCCTGGGACTGAGGACCCTCCTTCCATTTCCTTAATACAGTTCCCTTTTGGAAACTCACCCGTTACCATGCGGCTTGCTGTCTCATTGCTTTTGATGGACAACAAAAGGCACCTGGGTTCTTGACAACAAAACCGCCAGCGCTACAACCAGGGCAGGCTTTGTCAACACTCTGAGGGCATTCTTTAGTGTCCATGTCTTTCAGACCAGGACAAAAATGCCAGAAAAGTCAAAGCTAAAGCTTTGCTGTGAAAATTAAAACTGTCTGCATTTCTTTTTAGTCTCTCCTTTTAAATAATTCTGTAGTTCCCTGCAAATAATTCAAAAGGATCATTTCAACACCCCTAGTTTCAGCTACTGTTTACAGTATATGAAAGGGAGCTTGGCTAATACAAAGCCCCAAGATGAGCTGGCTCACTTTCTTGGCTTAATAGGGACAGACCAATGAGTGGCATTTATAAGAGAGAAATGAGAGAATGAGGGCTTCTCCCTCCACCCTTAGTGCGTAAACAGGGCGTGGCAGCTGCATCTGGCTCAACCAACTTAGGAACAGAGAGTTTGTCTTGCCCATGATTTTTCATCAGGGCGGGCAAGGTGTGGAAGAGATAGTAGCTCTGGCTGCACCACAGCAGTGTAGAAAGATGGTCATGGATCCAGAGTTACGAAGTGGAGAGAAAGGAACACCAGCACTCTCAGTTTTGTGTTGGCTCAGACTCTAGCCCATGGATGGAACCATTGGTACTCAGTGTGTGTTTTCCATCCTCAGAGCAACTGGAACTTCTCTCTAAACTCCATCAAAGACACTCCCGGAGGGTGTCTCCTGGTTTATGACCAATTCAATTGAGGGGCATCACTCATATTGGGATTCAAGGATACAGAGGATGAGGAAGTCTGTTGTGTGATGATGTCTCCCAGAAATGGCAGTGAAATTGCACCTATGATGCTTCAACAATATGGCAGCCTAAACAAGAACTGAAAATGACTATATCAATAAACATACTAACTTGGAAGTATAAACAACTAATTACTTTGGCTATAGGGAGAGTTACTCTTTCCCAAGAATGATCCCTAATAGGATGTTCAAACCCAAGTGATTATCCCTGAAATCGTATACATACAAACGGCACTAAATGGATTCAGTGGGTTGTGTTTGGATGTGTATGCATAGAAATGCAAGAATAAAGAAAAAGAGGCCATGAATTGAGGAGTGAGGGGACGTGGAAGGAGTTGAAAGGTGAGGAGAAGGAAGCGGTTGTAAGGTAGGGGCATGGGAAGGAGTTGGGGGGAAGAAAAAGAAGGGAGAGGTAATGTACTTATAGTTCAATTACATTAAACAAATACAATTAAACCTAGAAGCAACCCTCTGCCTCAGCCATCTGTGACAATTTCAAAGACAGCCAATCATGGTAGGGATGTGTGTGAGGAGCTGGGGTGAGGAGCAGCAAGAGACCTCTTTTCCAACTTCAGCACAATCTTTATGTTTTACTATCTAAGTAGGTTTTGTACTGTGAACAATAGGCTGTGTTTTATTCACATATCAGGTTCTCTGCTAAGTAGTTTAACATGAAAGATTATGTTGTTGCATGAGTCTTTCCAAGACTCTGTCTCTACTGTAGGATTGTGTCTTTATGCCACATATGTGTGTATCTGCATCATACTTTGTAGAATGTAGAACCCAGACGATCAATGTTATCGTGTGTTATAGACTGATGCGCTTTTCAAAGGGCTGAAACTTGGAGCACTGGTTCCTGCTCTTGTAAAAATCCGTATTACTTTCCACTGCTACCATAAAGAGTAAACGTGGCATATTATTTTTAATTTCCTTGCTGTAGAAAATTTCCTTATGCCTTTTTTATTTTCTTTTTATAATATATATATATATATATATATAATTTGTTTTTTGAGACAGGGTTTCTCTGTGTAACAGTCCTAGCTGTCTTAGAACTCACTTTGTAGATCAGGCTGGCCTTGAACTCACAGAGATCCACCTGCCTCTGTCTCCCTAGTGCTGGGATTAAAGGCATGAGCCACTACGGCCCAGCTTCTTATCACTTTTTAAATAAATAGATATTTTCATTTGATAAGGACAATTAGAGAAGTGTTAGTTCTAATCAGAACACAAGCCACTTAAAACTAAATTGCAAGTTTGGTATTAGATTTCATATGAAGACCAGTCATCCTCAACATACAATTTCAGATAAAAATGAAGTGACTTATTTTGGGGGAAAACAAAATAAACTATAACTGTGCTTCACATAAATAAGAAACACACACTCAAGGGTCTAGAGCATTGTGTTTCAAGTGCTGTTCTGATTTTCACACAGGGAATGGTAGGCCTCTGGCACTGTACCAAAGTGCTGAGGATACTGGATTGTAAATTAATTACTATAGTCAAAGTATGGTACTATCTTTAATCTGCATCACACACCGAGGAAAGCAATTGCTCCATTCTGAAACCCCTGGCTCATGTACCAGGAATGATCCACCTGGCAATGTGAGAGTCACTGCTTAAGGTGGGAGGCTCTTGCTGGCCAGGAATACACCTAGGAAGGAGAATGATGGTAGACTTGGTTAGTCTCTACTTGGTACTGACTTGGTCTCGTTGCCCCATTCACAGTTGAGATGGAGGAGAAAAGAGTTGAGGTGCTTCAGGTTCTTCTGTCTGTGAAGGATGTGAGGGTGAGAACTGGAGAGAAATAAGAACGATCATTGAAAGGGGCACTTTCTATATCAGTAGCTCAGGCTTCTGTAGTGTACTTATCTTAGGTTTTCTCCTGCTGTGAGGAGACACCACAACCACAACAACGTTTAAAAAGTAAAAATATGTAATTGGGGTGGCTTACAATTTCAGAGGTTTAGTCCATTATCATCATGGTATATGATATGGTGGCATGCAGGCAGACGTGACGCTAGAGAAATAGCTGAGCGTCCTACATCTTGACTAGCAGGGAGTAGTCTGTCTCACTGGACACAGCTTGAGCATATATGAGACATCAAAGCCTGCCTCCACAGTGACACACTTCCTCCAACAAGACCCTACCTCCTAATAGTGCTACTCCATTAAGGGCCATTTTCTTGCAAACCACCACAGTGTTGTAAGGTTTTCTAGTCCCAACAAGCAGCCCAAGTGGGGCATGTGAACTCTTGCAGACCTCTTCCTAAGAACAAAAACATCCAATAGGAGTCTGACAAAAAAAAATTTGTTTGTTCATGAATATTTAAATATTTTTGGCATGTTCAAATTGACCCCTTGCTAACTCATCAAAAATTGTTGGTTATAGTTAAAATATGATTATAAATTGAATTCTAGTAGAGCTCAAATAAGTTGCTTCACAATTGTATGTTAAATACAAGAAAGTTGGAAGCTCCGCATTTAAATCAATTATTAAAGAAGGTTTGATTATCCTGAATCCATAAGACTAAAGCTCTAAGCCAGCTATCTGGTGATTTCTAACACAATCCCCTAGACTTTAAATAATCTTCACATTTTAGAGGCCTGACTGATCACTGGAAAACACATTAAACCTGCAGCCAAGGAAATTAGGCAAATTGCATTTCATTACTGCTGTCCTTATTAAAAGTGAGTTGATTTAATCTGAGCAAAGAGTAAGTAAGACATGAAAAGGCAGAATAGCTGTGTACAAGCACAGCAATAAATGGAGTGATTAGGAGACTCCCCAGTGCACACAGTGCAATGTGCCATAAAGTTCAATATGTGTAACATCCCTACAGGATCTATTCAAATGTGCCTCTCCTGGGGGGGGACCTGAGCTCCAGGAGAGTTGGTGCTGTGGCTTCATAGACCACACTAAGCTCAGCTGCTTTCTCAGGTGATTAGAAAATATTTGCTAATGTAGGTATAACGAGGGGGTGCACAAGATGGTATAAAATAGTCTCTGATTCTTTAAAAATCTATTTGAAGAAACAACTTGCATGCCCTATTGCTCATCCTCTTAAGTTTTACAATCCCGTGGTTTGAGCATAATCACACCCTCATTCCTACAATCCTCACCACAGTCTGCTGTAGAATATTTTGTTACCACACACAGAAACTTCTAGGATCACCTTCATATATTACTATCACTCCCTTGGTTCTAATAAATAGCAACTTTATTTTTAGCCACTAAATACTTTTCCCTTTTCCAGATTTCTCTATTACTGGAATTCTATATATATTTTTGTGAATAACTTAACATATTCTTAGAGAGTGCATCCCTATTGTAATATATATCAATAAGCACATTCTTTTAGCATATGTATGATAGAAGCTCATGATGATCTTGGAAATCTTTATGCAGAAGAGGCAGGCCTCAAGCTCTGGATGCTGCCATGCCCAGCGACAGTGCTTCATTCATTTTTATACCTCAATAATTTCCCATCATATAGAGACATACCATTTCCTGTTTACACATCTGTCAGTTGATGGGCATTTTTGGTTGCCTCTACTTTGGACATATGCCATTCTTATTTATACAGAAGTAGAATGACTGAGCCATACAGTTACACATTCTCTACATTTTATTCTTTACTTTTCAAGTTAGATAAATGAATAAAATGTTAAGCATAGATATTAACATATATTGTCATATAGATACATTTATGTCAAACAATTGATTTTATTAAAAGGTAAAAGATCCATGGTCAAGTGATTATGGAGAATTAAAACTTCAAAATAAAGCCTTCTTAAAGAAAACAAGTGAAATAAGTGTTATTTTACCTTTTAAACTCAGGTTTCATGATCATGCTTTCCAAACATTCTTAGAAATCTTAGAAATTAAAGCTTTACAACTCAGTGATTGTTAATGTTCAATGGAATGCATTTTGAGAGAAATGGCTTAGTTGCATTATGTGGTGGTTTGAATTGGAATGACCCCATAGACTCATGTGTTTGAGTGCTTGGCTCACAGAAGTGGCACTATTAGTAGACATGGCCTTGTTGGAGTAGTGATGCTGGAGGAAGTGTGTCACTGTGGCCAGGCTTTGAGGTCTCAGATGCTCAAGCCAGGCCCAGTGTATCTCAACCTCTTCCTTTGTTCCAGATGTAGAACTCTCGCTTCCTTCTCCAGCACATTGTCTGCCTGCATGCCACCACGTTTCCATGACAATAACAGACTAAACCTCTGAACCATAAGCCAGCCACAATTAAATGTTTTCCTTTGTAAGTGTTTCTGTGCTTGTAGTACCTCTTCACAGCAATAGAAACCCTAAGACAAGCACAGAAGCCTGAGTTTAGTAACATCTCAGGCTACTGCTGTATAGCATGTTCCTTTCAATGATCATTCTTCTTTCTCTCCCTCCTCACCCTCTTTTCATTTCAGTTTGTTAGGTCAATGAAAATGAAATTGCTAGCTAGTTTGCAGAAAGAACGGAACAAAAACTACTTCATTAAAGAAAAGCTCTTTGTATACATATAAGCAAACAAAATGAATGTTGCTCGAAAATATGTTTTTGGCTTAAAAGAGATTCTTTCTTGAAATAAACCAGTTTCTGACAGAATAAGAATGATGAGTATAAATTTTAGTTCCTAAAGGAGAATATAATATGTGTGTGTATGTGTGTGTGCGTGTGCATGTGTGCATGCATACATGTGTGTTCACACCTGCACAAAATTTATTGTCATTAACATACAGAAAACATTCAGGTGCCATGGGTGAGATTTATTGAGTTAGATGAGTAAGTTTAATCCTCCAACTTCACAAAAGTGCTCTTTGATAGCAGAGGAGACTTGCCCTTTCTGTCCACATGAGCTCCAACTGCATGATACTTCACTTGGACATCAAGAGACCTCATTGATGACTTCAGATAGACCCACTGCACAAGTTGGAAGGCATTTTATTTCTCCTCTGGGTTTTGCTTCCTCGTCTGTAGAATTAGGCATAAGGAATGGGGGAAACCTTCAAACATCTCCAGGTTATCAGTTCTCATGTCCAAACCCGGAGCTTGACATGGAGTCCAGGAGCTGGAGTTCTGAGGAAAGCATTAGGGAGCAGTAGCTAGAAGTTATGTTGCAAAGGCTAAGCTCCTCCCGTAAATCCCATGGCTGTGATGAGAACCTGGACATCTGAAAGGATCGCGAACAGGAGACAAGAGAACAGGAGATGCCAGGAGCTGTAGGGCCTGCCTGTTCTTTCAGATAGAGCTTAAGATATTGCCTTTTATTTAGAAGTTGTATCTGTGTCATCAAATAAATAAGTAGATTCACAGATCTCTAATGTACTACCTCGAAATCAATATATTCAGGTTGACTTTATTTCCCACCAATTGTTCACATCAATAGTCAACCAGGAGATTTTTCAACTTGAATTTTTAAGTAATACATTTTGATAATTTTGACAGAAGTGATTTTGAAACTACGACTATCCCTTTCAACTGAAGAATGATGAATCAAAGGAGTTGCTTGTGAAACTCTGTTATGTTCAATTTTCCTATCAAAAAAAACTTCTCCTGGTTGACTGCTGATGTGAACAATGTAATTTATGGTAACCAAGGATTAATAAATGCATCAGAAATGAAAGGCAGAATTTGTTGTTTGAAGGCATAGCAGCTATTAAAATATTATTTTTCATGCATCCTTTCTAATGCGTATGATATTGATGTAAGTAAGGGATTCAAAGAGGTCAAGCTCAACCATTGAGAGAGATGAAGAAAATTAGGCATATTTTTAAAACTCAACACAGGTTCAAACAGAACAAATGGGACTAAGTCTGTTTCCAGATAGTTCTGAATAGCCTGTCCAAATGATTAAGGTGCTTACAGAGCTTTAGGACATGTTTGGCCTAGCTGGATGTGGTGGCAGACATCTCTGACCCAAACACTCTGGATGCAAGAGCAAGATGATGTGGAATTTGAGGATATCCCTCCATACATAGCAATTCCAAGCTGGGCTCCATGAGACCCAGACTCAGTAAGACAAAACAAAAGGAAATGAAAGGAAGGAAAGAGTTTGGCAAGCAAAGCTGGTGAAGTATAGCTACGGAGAAAGAAAACTACATCAAGACCTGCCCAAAGACAGAGCCTTACTCCATACTATGAGGAAATGAATTAGTACTTTCCTCACTGGTTCACTTTCATCTGATTTCACTTGTTAGGTTCCTGAGATGGCTTTTAATTTAACTGCTATATAAGTCTGGGTCCAGTCAACAAAGTTTAATATAGAGAAAGTTTAAAGGGTGCTACTGGTGGCAGAGACTGAAGTAGTAAGGAATTATTAGTATGTAAAGAGACTTCAGCCACTAAAGTCGGGATGAGTGATTGTGTTATTAAAAAAAAAGTCTCTCAGTGGAGTGAGACGCAAGCAACACTGGGAGAGCTGTGACCACAGTGTAGTGAATGGAGGGATGGTCTCTGTGTGGCCACAGCCACAGAAATGGAAACTCTGGCTTCTTTAACCAGCAGACTGGAAAACTTTCATGGAGATCTGATTTTAGTGAGGCATTGCCCCAAGCGAAACAAAGAAAGCTGCTGGCCATTGGTTAGGTTGGTATCCAGTCACTGCAGAAGCTGGGTGTGGAGGAAGCTACGTGTTCTGCCCCATAGAAACTGGCATTAAAGAAGCTGACTATAAGACAGAAACCTGGCAGTAAAAATTAGAAGCCAACCACACTGGAGGAGAGAAACGCTAGAGAAGCCTGCGTTGGAAGGCTGAGCAGACTGCCAGAGCTATGTGCTGACTAGACCACACTGGAGAGAGCACTTACTCTGAGGGTCCAGATGCTGGGAAAGCCTCTGCAGGCGTTTGTCTTTAAGAATAGACCGGACTAGAAAGGACTATTGATTATTTTACAATGTCTCATCACACACTCTGCAGTGCTCACTAGTAACAAGACCCAGCATCACTGTTCATTTACAGAAAGAAATTAACAAGAGTCACATCCATTTTCGCAGAGAAGGCAAAAAGAAAATTGAGAGCAAGGGGTCAGTAAGTCAGCAGTCAGCATGATTTCCAACAGTACTCTCTCACCTCACAAGAGAATTATAAAGTGCAAGTCCTTTGTCATGGCTTGGATACTACCCTGAATGAAATGATGTCTTGTCTACTCCTTGGCTGATGTGGTCTTAGGACTTGCATGGGCCAATAGGATGTAAGTGAAAGCAATACAACATCCATTTGCAACAGAGTTGAAGTTTTAAATGCAAGTTCACTGGTGTGGGAGGTCCTTCTGTATATGTGCTGCTTTCATTGGTTAATGAATAAAAAAGCTGCTCTTGACCAATGGCTTAACAGAACATAGGCAGGCTGGAATAGATAAATAGAAAAAAAAAGCAGAGTAGAGAGAAGCCATGTAGCCCTGCCAGAGACAGATGACAGACAGAACTTTATCCGGTAAACCACAGCCACATGGTGGTACACAAATTAATAGAAATGGGTTAAATTACAATGTAAGAGCTGCCACTAAGAAGCTAGAGCTAATAAGACAAGTGGTGATTAAATTAATAAAGTTTCTGTGTGGTTATTTCAGTTTCTGGGCAGCTGGGAATGAATGAATGAACGGCCTCTTTACAACAGGACACTTTTCAGTCTGGAATCCTGCATCTAATGCTTTTTCCATGTTTGAGAACAAGCAGCTTTCAAGTGTCTGGTTGACTTATTATGATCATACTGTTCAAACTATAGCATGAACTTTTGGGTCATCTCGTGTAGTGTACTAAATTGCAGCAAGGGGAATAGAAGGAAAAGGACCAAAAGGAATCCATCAGTAGTGTCATATGAGAGAGGTCTTGAGAACCAGTTAATTCGCATTTCTGGGATGTCATGTTAGCCTTCCTTGATTACAGCTTTGCAGGTGGAAGGTCAGAGATGGGAGTGTCATTGTCAACAATTCTTCAGTATGTGAAGGACCTCTCTACATGAACTTTTATTTTTGCCAGTTTTGATGATGCCCTGACAACACGGTCATTTATTTCTTTTCTTTATCAAATATCCGCAAGTTGTCTTGGACATCAGGTTTTCATTTATCTCTGGGTAGCTTTTTTTTTTTTTAATGGAACTCTTTAGACTTCTCTGTTTTTTTGTAGAGGAAGTGAGTTTTGATGAGTAACCCTGTGTTGTCTTTCTAAGACACTCAAGTCAGCACTAATTTCTCATGGAATATTCCTCCGCTTGATGTGTTTCCCCTCATAAAGAATGAAGACTCAATCTATTTCTCTCTGTTCTCAAGTCATTTTGGGCAAAGACTCCGTTCAGACTTCCCATGGTATGCTGCCTTATTTCTCAGCTTGCCTGTCTGTATCACCAGGTTAAAATGCCTTGAAGATAAGGGCCTTGCATTGATTTTCTAGTATCTCTGATCTATGTCTTGAAGAGAACCTGTTTATGGTAAATTGTCAATGTAGAGCTGGAAAACAGATCAATGCTATTGGCAGAAATAAGTGGTCAATTTTTATGAAAAAGTGTTTCTAATGTGTTAAAATATTATCTTCAGGATTGATCACAGTCTAAAGCCTGTATCCAAATTAACAGCAAATAGTTCATTGTCTGATAAAACTTTATCAGTATAACCCTAAAAATCTTGGTTAATTTATAAGGCCCAGACTCCATTAGGTTCATGTATTCCTCAAAGATAAATTTAAAACAGCTATAATACTTTACCCCTAAAGTATGTTTTTCTTTGAAATAGGCTAGGAAATGAAGTGTCAAAGTTGGAGGGGTCTAATACCCTGCCTGGAAACATGAACAACATGGGAATCTTTGATATAACACAGAGATTGTTTTAGTTAATCTGTAAAACAAACTTTTAGAAGTGTGTGAAATGAATATATTATAAAACCACAGTAAGAGTTTCAACTTCTATTTGTCCATGGCCCACAAGATGGTAAGGGATTCAGATTTTCTAATATTTTTGAACAGGCATGTTCAAAAATTACCATGTCCTGCTTTCTTGAGCATTCAAAAAGTATGCATATAATTGTTGAATATACTTAAGGAATACTATATGAACAAAGTTGTCCCTGTTTGACTTTCAATGGAAATATTTGGCTGGATAAACTTACTATGTCCATTAATTTGCCTGCTATGTGATATACAATTTGTGCTTATGGATGTCAGACCTGAAGATCAGGCACAATAGAGATTCCCCCAGAACCTGGTATATTTTTCATTGCCATCTCAAATCAAACTGACGATGCTTTTCATGAGAAGCCCTAATAAAAGTCACAGTCTCTATTGAAAAATCCTTGTATTTTATGAATTTATTTCATGTAGCCTTAATAAAGTTTTAAAACAATCCATACTAGATCTCACAGGAAGCTTGGATCTGCCAGCGCTCTCCTTAGCAGCCGATTTTAAACACTACTTTCGGCATGATTACCTGCAAATGGTGGTGGGTTGTTTCATATTGAAAAACTGGTCGCTGAAGGGACAAGAAGCTCAATTATTCGCAATCCGGTTAGGTTCTTCTTTCGAGTAGTTTAGCAAACACAATTGCATGTTGTCTTTTACTTTCAAAGGGCAGGCTTGTATTCATTTCCTCAAATACGTAGTTCATAGCAAATGCCAACATTTCTAAGTCATTTTGCATGAGAAGAAAGAGTTGATTAAAACAAAAATACCTCTAGCTTGTTAAAGCAGGAAAGCTTTGTGATTGACAGCTAGTTCACACAACACTTGTTCAGTTGCCAACTCCTGTCTCACCCACTATTTGCAGAAGAAGGCAAACAATTCAATTCATTGCAGTCACTGTCTTTTTGGTAGAACAGAGGGGCTCTTTTTGCTTCTGTCAGATTCTATAAGGAAGGCTATGCTTTTGGTCCCAGGTCTATTCCCTTAGTTAAAACACGTTAGCAAAGTGAACCCGGATGGAGTCTGCTCTAAAACTGAGAGGGGAAACCCCATCGATATGGAAATCACGAGTGTTGCTTAAACCCTTACACGAACGTGTTCCTGCGCTTGTGAGAACTGGTGGTCAGTCTAGGTGAATTCATAGGAACTCATTAACAGTAAGACCGCTCACTGAATTAGGAGAAATTGAAGATGAAGTGTAACAGGGAGATCTAGGTAGATCTGACTTTGGTCACTAACTTATCTGCTATGTGACATAAACTATTTCCCCACTAGTCACAGATATCAATATCTGTGCCCTTGATTTCCATCTCCAATATTATGGATAGTCAAGGCCAGGAGTCTTATTTTTTTAACCCTTTCTTTTTAAAAAACTGTTTCTATTAGTTTCATTTTCCTCTTACTTTGGATTTGTAGTAGATTTGAACTAATGAGTAGACTAGACTTTATATGCTTTTTACTTGTCACCTTGCTCCTGAGCATGGCACCAGATCTCTCTCTAATATTCAGCGTTGGTGGCACAGGCCAAGTGCCCCAGATGACTTTGGTGATAGAGCTGGTGCAGTGTTTACTTTTCATTTCACGTTTTCAAAACATTAGCTTCAGGTATTAGCTTGGAGTCACAGGGTGGCGATTAGTACAAACGAACTGCCCTTGCTTGATTTTACTAGTTCTATTTCTTTTAATCAAACAGTACGTCTGATATCCAAATCTATGTATTTCACATTATTACTCAAAATCATCTAAAGACTTCCAGCCATTCATTAGACAAGTGATAAGTCCAAGTTATGAAGTGCGTTACATTTTGAAATCATCTCTCGCATGTCCCAGATCGGTGGCCCTACTTGATTCATCCCTAATGATTATTTAATCTGGTATGAGACAAGAAGGACCAAATGAGATAAATGTGCATACTAGCCTCCTGGGTGCTGTTCAGTAAGTGACGGTTTCCACTGCTCTGTGAAGAAGGAAAACCTGGGAATGCGGCATTCACCTACCCCTCCTGGGTGTAAGGTAATTCTCATTCCATCACGAGATTTAGTTTCCCTTTGGGGTTCTGTTTGCATTTATTTTCTGGCACTACTTGGCAGAATCTAGTCATCTGAGAAGGGAGGTCCCAATTGAACGCATGCCCCTACCAGGTTGCCTTGTAGGTACATCTGTGGGGCATTTTCTTGACGGATGATTAATGTGGAAGGGCTCAGCCACTGCGGACAGGAAGTCCTGGGTGCCATAAGAAAGCATACTGAGCTGTCTAGGAAGCGCGTGCCAGGAGGCAGTGTCCTCTGCAGCCTCTCTATGAACTCTGACTCCAAGTTCCTGCCTTGAACTTCTGCCTTCTCTCAATTGTTGACTATGATAAAAAATGTAAGATAAATTAAACTCTTTCCTTCCGAAGTTGCTTTTGGTCATGGTCATGATCACAGCATTAGAAAGCAAACTAAGACATGTATTTTAACTCACACCTCAGCTGTTTCTGCAGCAGTATTTGTCAAACAGTAGCTTGGAGCCCATCACCCCACTGTATCAGGCCAGACCTGGGCTTGTCATGTGGCACTTCACACAGAGTTTCTGCTCCCTTGCTGTGCCGTTGACCTTCTCTATGAGAACTTTCACACTTTCTTTTGCTTTTTAAAATGTTGCTGCTTCTTTGATGCTAATTTTCATGTGCTATTTTCAACACTGGAGAGTAATAAACAGTCCCTTTGAGGTTAATGAGACAGTAGGATGACTTGGGGGTTTCATAACTAGGTTATTCTTTTTTGGAAAGCTAGATAAGAGTGATTTAGGACCATTCATAAGGATATAGCATCTAATTTATAGTTGGCAATTATATATAATTCATACTTTCTTTTAGGAATGAAGTGGGTTTCTTTTTCTTGTTTCTCTTTTTGTTTGTTTGGTTGGGGTTTTTTTTATTGTTTTTATTTTTGTTTGTTTGTTTGTTTTACTTCACATAAACAGTTCTATTACTCAAACTTGCTAGGAGCATCCTGATTTAATATGTGTTTATTCTTTCTAATTAAGATGACTTATTAAAGATGCTAACTTTTATAATATTTATATGAAATAATTTGAAAACAAGAACACTTTTATTAATATTTTATTCAGGAAACATAATCTTCTTCCAGGAAATATGGTGTTTAATAGGGCAAGAAGGCAGAAACAAATTAATACAATGAAATAATTTTGAAGACTCAGTTACCTTTGTATGAGATTCATCATTAATGGCATGATAAATGGCGTCTACCAGATGAAGGTAGCCACCTCCTTTCCTGGCTGAGGCTTCACAAACTAGCAGGCAGTTATCTGCTTTACTCACATAATAGAGAGACAATTTAGGAACCACTGACTGAGTGTGTCTTCAAAGACAGGACTCCAAGAGTCAAAGACAGGACTCCAAGAGTCTCTATGAACTGCCACCCAAGTGACCATACGACCAACTAAGTACAATGGTCACCGAGAAGTTTGCTCAGTCCACTCATTGCCTGAACTGGGACACTTTGGAAAATAAAGGTAAGGAGGGAAATATTTACATAATCCAACATTTATTGTTGTAAGTGTTAAAACATGAAGAGGCATTATATTCCATAGTGGAAATACATTTTTCTCACAATAAATGAGCACATCAGTAGACCCACACTGTGTCCATGATGGCACGCTCAAGCCCTGAAGCAGCTCTCAGCTTCCTACCAGCTGACTGTGTTTTCCTTTATCCCTTCACTTACCATGTCACCTGATGGCAGATTGTGGCAACGAGATGCTTGGAACCAACCTTCTCTGTGGTTTTGGAGGGCAAGGTAACCTTAGCTAATCTATGTATTACACCTATATATCTTGAAATTGTGAGATGGTGGAATGGTAACATGCAGAGAATGTCCATGACCCTACCATACTAAATCCCCGATAACTGGAGATTCTGTCTTGCCTTTCCACCACCAACCACCTGTAGAATTTCTACGACACTGACTTTACTATAGTTTTACTATAGCTAGGGCTTCACGAGTTTGCCTCATAGATACAAAACTCCTTGAAACAGCCCCCTTTTCATACACGTACATATCTGTCTGAGCTCAGCATATTCCTTGGTTCATAAAAATTAATATCAGGGATTGAAAAGATGTCTCATTGATTCAAGTGTTTGTTGCACAAGCATCAATCAGGTCTTGAATTTAAGCCCCAGAACCTACATTAAAAAAAGATGGCACAGTGACAGACACATACTTGTGATTCCAGCATTGTAGAGGCAGAGACAACAGAATCCTTTGAAGACACTTGACTAGCTAGCTAAAACTATCTGGTAAATTGCTTGTTGCAGGGAAGCACCATGTTCTAAAACAAGGTAAGAGACAAATGAGGAAAAGACCTAAAACTGACCTCTGGCCTCCACACCTGTGTGCACACATATACGTATGCACCTGCGCACAAATGAATGTACACAGAGTAATGGAAGTCAGTTGTAGCTAACTGGATGTCTATGACTCCGATTAAGGAAGTATCTACTTTCCAATCTGTGCTGCTTTGAGAGAGAGAGAGAGAGAGAGAGAGAGAGAGAGAGAGAGAGAGAGAGAGAGAGATTGTATGGTCTAGGAGGACAACTCTCTGGCTCCTTCGTTTGATGGCCATAGCTATTAAAGGCCTGTGACTTTCTTTGTTCATAGTGACAAGGCTACTTCCTCAGCTTTAATTTGGTTTCCTGACTATGTCTGCCCTCTGGGAACATGATTCACTGTGAAGAACAGTCCAAGTTCTTAAGTTATTAAGCTACTAATACATCCATGAATAGGTGCTCAGGTGAACCTTGCCTGCATCTTCTCACAGAGCCTCTATGTCAACCAGCACAGCCAACTCTCCAAGTGTCCCCAGCAAGTCACTAGCACAGCCAAAACTCCGATTGCCCCCACTGAGTCTGACCATGAGCCATGAGATCCGGCTGATCTCTGTGAGCGGGTTATCTCTTCTCTCAGGTCTGCCTGACATCTGACAAGAAGAGTATACATTCTCACGCACTGAAACAGCCATGTCAATATCTACTTTGACCTTTTAAAGAACTGTGATCCTACGCTGTTTTATTTGATCCTCGGGTTGTTCGACTTCTGATTTTGAGGATCTTAACTGAACACATTGACCAACACTCTATGTTTCACATAATCTAACATAAAGCAAGATGTACCAGCATTCAGATTTCTACCTATGAGGAAAATGGGACAAAGAGGGATTATTATTTTCTCATCATTGGTAACTTGAGGAATTGATTTTTTTAAAACCCAGAATCCAGTGTTCCTTCCATGATGCCACCTATGTCCACACATTTTGGGCAGCAGAGATATTTGCCCATTGTCCAATAAATAATTCAAATGAAAAGAGCCCTGTGTATCCCAGGAAGGTTTTCCGTTCAAATATAATAAAATTTGATAGGGATTTTGTGGGAAATAATAGAACAGCATTTGATTTACATAATTTGTGTTACTTTTTTTTTCAAACATGTGTTGCCTAGATCCTAGCTTTATTGACTATTTTAATGGATGTTTCAAACTGACTTTACGTCAGTTTAATATTTTCTAAGGTTTTGTTTCCAGGGCATGGGCTGATGTTGGCAGGCAAGATGAATCTGGAATCAGTGACAGGTTTTCATAAGAAGTCCTTCTCTGTCAGGCCAGGATGGAAATCAACAAGTCTGCAAGTGTGTGCTTGTCTCTCCTGGTAGCAGAGTGTCCTGATTTCCAGATGTCCACAGGACCTCAGACACATTCACACTCCTTTTGATGAACTGGGAGTTAGACAGATTCCTGATAGGCAGACGAACAGGGGGAAAAGCCACAGATAATAGTGAAGATGGCAGACCTCTGGCTATTCATCAGAGATGAAGACCTTATGGCTCCCTAGACCTACTCCAACCTGTGGGCTGGCCCTGTGGATTTAAAGCCACATTGGGAAAATTTTACATAGTAAATTTGAGAGACTATCAACCTCCCTGTCTTTGTTCAAATTGATTGAAGACCCTTAAAGCCACCAGCATTTGAAGAGAGACTAAGTTTTGGCTTCCAAGGTCTCCGTGCCCCTCTACGGAGGGTCTTTCTCTCTGTGCCATGCTGTGTGTATGTTTTTTCGCCCCACATAAGAGCCTCTTTTCATTGGCTGACCCTGGCATCTGTGTCTCAGCTCCGCTGCCTCTGCCTGTTGCATGTGAGATTTTCTTCTGCGTTTAATTCTTTAGCTGGCAGAGAAAATGAAATTGACCAAGACCCTTAGCCAGTATTCATTTCCTAGGGAACCTAGTGCAGCCTTGTATAGCATTTCTTAAATTTATGGGTAAAATTGGGCAAGTGGATGAATTAAGGGAATTTTTGTGTGGTTGTATAAGTGCCGTTTCCAGGAATGTGTGTCCCCTGCCTTCTGTGACAAGAGTTTTCCTGGGAAGATGCAACACTCATGTCTACCCACCCCAGGTAGAGAGCCCATGCCAAACTAACATACACCCAGAACTGAAATTCAACTTGGTGAGCAAATGAGTCTTACTGCAACAACTTAGAGGAGTCTGGGGAGGGCGGGGTTACTTATAGGAGCAGAAAGGACTCAGAGGCAACAACATCATCAAAGCTTACCCTAGCATAGGTAATGACCATTCACAAAGTCTGGGAACCTGGAGCACATAGCACAACTTGTAGGCAGCTCAACAGGCTGCAGAGCATCCCTTCCAAGTGACTGAGTTGGTCTAAACCTCTTCCAGACAGCTCGGCTGGTCTCAGAGTCTTCTTTGCAGCTTAGCTTGTTGGAGACTCTCAGCTGTCTTTATTGCTTACACTGAGGGGGTGGGCCCTAGTAAACTTGTCAGCTTCAGAGACTTCCTGAAGCTACTTTGAGTTGTTTAACTTCTGTCTTAAGTATTCCCTTCCAGGATGGACTGTTTTAAACTTGGGGAAGATTGCTTCACACTGCCCTGGCGAGCTGCCTTTTCTGAGGAGCCCGTTGCGGGCAACTGTAAGAACAGTACCAGGGGAAGAAGTAGTTCAGAGGGAAAGAGTGTGAAGACCTGCTTTCATGTGTACTGAATTTCCAAGTAAGATAGAGAAAGAAGGAAAAACAGCAAAAATAAGGACTAAAATCAGGAGTCAAAAGATCACTATAGTTTTATTAGTAAGCAAACAATAGTAAGAAGTGGCTTTGAAATAACAGTTTTCTGGGATATATACATACATATATGTATAATTAATATATATATGTGTGTGTATATATTACATACATATATGGGCAAGAGTCAGATTGGAAGCAATCACTAACTGTTGCAGAGGTGACTAAAATTAATTTCATAAAGCAGAAAAGATGAATCAGCAGTTAAAAGAGTTTCGTGTTATTAAAGAGGACCTGAATCCATCGCTAATTGTAGCAGGGAGCTCACAATTGCCTGTACCTCCAGGTGTAAGGGGTTTGGATACCATCTTCCAGTGTCTTTAGCCATCTTGACTCACATAGCATAGATTCACAAAGATACATGTGTGTGCGTACGCACGTGCACACATACACACACAAATAAAAACAAAGTCTTTAAAATTAAACTTGTACCCCTTAACCTTTTACAGTGAAACCTCAGAGTATGAAGAATGAAGACAAAATTCTAAGAATAACAATGCGTAAAGGCGACATTACCTAGCATGCCAGTTGATTTATTATAGCAGAATCTATGGGAACACGGACACTAGGATTCCTGGAATACTGAATGCAGCTGTTCTGATTATGTGTGAATTCCATAGCAGAGGCTCACAAAAACATAACCCTGCACTCCCCCAGGACAATAGTTCTCGTTCAGAAATGTCATTCAGGAACTGGTTTTGTGTGTGTGTGTGTGTGTTTACAAATTTCTGCTCACAGAAACAGACAGTGATTTTTAAGACGAAAATGTGTATTCAGAAATTTAAGGTTAGATATTGACAAATGTGCAGCCAGTGTATCCTCCATGTGACATGCTTAAATAGACCTTCGCTAGGCTAGCAAAGGTCACCACATGGATACTCCACTAGCTCCTGTTCCTAGTTCTCGAACATTAACCGAATGCTTTTTGATTGAGGGTCTGTGTGTGTCCTGCATGATTCTGTGTGTGGTAAAGACCTTTCTGTCAGGAGTAGTTCATTTTGATTGGCTTGTAGCAGGCAACAATTTGGGGGGAGTATCAGTCATTGTTTAGAGATTTTTATACACTTCAGTTTAACCAGCGTTAGCTAATAAAGAGAGCTCACAGTCTTCCTTCAATGGGGCAAATGTCTCAGTTGGCATTTCTCTCGACCAGTATAGTGTTCAGATGGCTGCGAAATGAAAGGAGAGGCCTTCAGGTAGCTGCTAACAAGAAACAGCTGTTTTCCCTGGGAGATCAATCCTTAGTTTCTGTATTCCTTATTCAATAGCCTTCCTTTTAACAAGCCGTGTCCCGCTGAGGCAGTTTTCAGGGGGCCTGCCACAGAGCAGAGATGGGCTCAGCCTGAGGTTTGAACAGCAGACCTCCAGCTATAGAAAGGGGTTTGGAATTTCCCTCTCTAATGACTCGGCCATTATAATAATAATGGGCTTTACAAAGGCAGAAGGAGACTGGAGTCGGGACTCCACTTGTGGAGAGAAATTTGCCCCTGTTAAGTGGGGACTGGGCAGGCCTCAGGAGGATTCTTTTCAGATCGCTTTGACAGTCCCAGCTCCTTTGTGGTTAAGTCTTCCTTCTCCTTGGGATAATCCTTTCACCTTGGTCAGCACTGCTGTAAGTCCCAGTGCTCTCCACCCCATCAAAAGCAGATGAGAAGGATTTGATATCAGCAGCTTAATTTCTTCTCTCTGGCAGGCAAGCCTTCCCAAGACCTGCACTGACTTTTCTACCAGTTTGCCTTTAAAGGGATCCCACACATCCTGCAGTGGAAAACAGACTGATTAGTTTTGAAAACATCCACCCGTCTCCCCTTAATAATAATAAATACTAATGTCATACTAATGACAAAGATAGTGACTTTGGTGGGAGACACCAACATAAAATCCAGCATTTATTGGTTTCTCGCTTTATGCCATGCTCCGTGATGTTGGGCATGCTGTTCCTCTGAGCGATCCTATTGGCTAGACTCGGACTGAGCTCCTTTTCCATAGCTCAGATTGGTGAAGGGGCTTCACTTCAGACGTACCTGGAAGATGCTAGAAATGCACACGACTGGGCATTTCCAGAGACCACGAATCAGAAGTTCATCTGTGCCAGGGACTGGAAATCAAAAAAAAAAAAAAAAACATCCCTCCTTGATAAACTGAATGGTATAGGTGTTAAGAGCCATAGTGCTAAAACATGCCCTTTTAGGCGGACAATGAGCTGTGTGTCTGTGTGTTTCAGTGCCTGAAGGTAGAGAATACGTGGGAGATGCTCAGTGTTTGGGTTGCAAATGACCCATCTGTAATAAATCATTCTAAGTAGCTCCATTTGGGGCTGGTCTGTCAATATTTAGGTCTATGTTAATCAGGTGTTTTCATTTTTCTTAGCCAAGAAGGTCCTTAATTCATTTTACCAGACATCAGTGCTCTGGGGCAGCAGGAACTATGTGCACTGACAACCCTTCCTTAGTTAGTTGGAAGATTCCTCTTAGAACTCCAGTCCCTGTGCTGGAAACCTAATTCGCTGTGCTTGTATTTTGACGACTTTGGTGTGTGTGGAGGAAGGGATGGGGATGGGCAGAGGCGAGGACAGGACTTCTGCCATAATGTAAGTATCCCAAGAATCACAAATCAGAGTAGCCGAACACATAGTGAAGATCATAGACATAAGCAAGACTTGGAAGCCAATTCAAGGCAGCAAGAGAAGCGAGTCCATAAAGCAGATTATTGCATTTGTAACACATCTGTAAGCACATCTGCATTAGTTGGCTTTCTCTCGTGGTAACAATATATCTGAAGTATGTTGTTTATAAACTAAAGGTTCAGTTTTTATTTTCATTTTTATTTGCTCACAGTTTTGAAGTTCAAGTCTATGCCCACTTGCCCAGATAGTTTGGTCCTTTGCTGAATCACAGGATGGCAGAGAAAAACTATTCAACCTAATGCCAGGAAACAAAAGAGAACAAGGAAGGGGCAGGGTCCTACAAATCCCTTCGAGGGCACACACCCAGTGTCCTAAGGATTTCCCACGACCATGAACCTCTCGGCAGGCTTCACAGCATGGGTTTTGAGGTGACTGATGTACAATGTGCAGTTCCTAAGTCGGGGTCATAGGACTGGGAGTTGAAAACTTGGACTTCATTCTCCTTCATACCACTGTGCGTCAGGTTCCTGAGATAATTTTTTTTATTTAATTTGTTAAGATAAGGAAATAAAAATATACAATGTAAAAATATTTAGTCCATAAAATTACTTCTTAAACTTTCTAGAATTCAGGGTTTGGGGAGGTGGCTCCGTTGGTAAAGAGGATGCCACATAATAAGCATGATCACCTACCTGCATGTGGATCCCTGGCGCCAACATAACCAGCCAGCGTGGCTGCACTTGTACCCGTCTAAGCCTAGTACTGGGGAGGCAGAAAGGAACCAGCTTAATGTTGCTCTCTACATACATATGCAGACATAAATGTGAACACACCACACACACGTACAAGTACAATACACACACACACACACACACAAAAACACCTCCCTAGTCCTAAAAGTCATGCAGATTTTAAAACAACACATAACACCAAAACCAAATTTAACTGTTTAACCAGTGTTATTGGTCAGAATAGTCATACTGATAGAAAATATTCCTGAGATTGAGGACAAATTCCTTATATGCCACTTTACCTTAAAAAGGAGGGGGGGAATGGCAAAAAAAAAAAAAAAAAAAGAGTGAGAGCGGATTGAGCCTTTCGGGTATGGGAAAGAAGGGAAGGAATATAATATGAAAGGACTGAGTTTCCAAGAGTAGAGTTATCCCACTCAACCTAAGCAGAAGATATAAACTACGGATAGAGATGGGCACAGGAGTCAGGGGCCTGGTGCACCCCTGAACACTCTAAGTACTTGCTGGGGAAAGGTGTTGCATAGTGTGTGTTTAGCTGCTTATACTTGGGTAAACCACAAATATCCTAGGAAAATATCAAATCTGAACCAATGCATTAAATTGACTTGTTTCTCCTTTTTACCAGCAGCATAGCTGCTAATGCTTATCCCTGAAATAGAACAACAAGGCAGGCTGTGTGGGGGAGAGTGCCACAAACATGAGGGAAATGCAGGCAAGTTTATTAGCATTATTGTATCCAGGTTGAAAAGAAAGGTGCAATACGACCAAAATGATGAGTGTAATCAAGTCCTTTATGAATTTTTCATTAAATCTTCAATAACATGCAAATGGTAGTGTGCTGACTTAAGGAATATTAGTCAAATGAACTATTTGTAGCCTTTGAATCAATTCTGAGTAATTGGACAGTATCTTTCGATCCAGCAATCAATCAGCACACTGCTTATAAAAATTCTATGGTCACACGCCATGACAATGTTGATATCTCCACGGAGTTTTCATTTGAAAAAAAAAAATCCAAGCATTCAAGAACTATAAACAAAATTGTTTAAATCTGAAAAATCTTCTGACTTAATAATATGAAAAGGAGAATGGTGTCTTTCAGTAGGGATAGATTTCTTGTTGGGTTTGGTTTGGGGTTGCACAAGGACGGCAGACAGCCCACCCACGTCTATTGAACGCGAAGTAAACTTTATTACAGAAAAAGAAAATCAAAACAACAACAACAACCAAAAAAAAAAAAAAAGGCACACAAAACTTGTCAGCTATACCTGAGAACACAGCCAAAGACCCAGCTTCTGAAATTGTGGTAATGAGGACCGGATTTGGGTCTTTTGTTGTAAAATCAAAACCAGGTGTGGGTCATAGAACTTTTACGACCTTGAGGTAAGGCTTAAAGTTACAGTACATTTTAAGTTTTACAACTTTCTGGTTATAAGACAGTAGAATGTTAACTTACAATGTTTGAGAAAGCCTATGGCTTTCCATGTTTCCTGAAAGAATGCAAGACAGAGAGTAGAATCACATAGTGGACAGTTTAAAATTAAGCAAATACAAGCAGAGGGTCCCATAGAGGCAACAGTTAGAAGCTAACCTTTGTCTACAGTACCTACTTAGCTGGGAAGCTGGGAGGCAGGAGACAACTGTTAAAAGTTTACCTCTGCACAGTGGCTGCCAGGATGTCTGCTCTTAAGACAAAAAGTGTTTATTAAAGGTTAACAGTAGTTGCCAACTTTATTTTTTTTTTCTTTCAAAATGTGTTTGGGCTTACAGTTTTTAGATTTCTACATTCCTGGACCGGACCCTTTATTTTATGTTCTATTCCTGGACTCTTTATTTGCCATGGCTCTAGACATCTGGAGCACAAAGAATATCTTCTCTGTCAGAAGATGTGCTTCTCATTGAACCACAGGCACCCCCTTCCATGTATTTTTAGTTTCTTTGCCCAGTATGGTAGTTGTATGGAACACTGTAACACTAAACATCCAGGAGAAAATCTTGTAGGACTCTGGAGTGTGGAGAGGATTAAGGAATTCATCAGGAGGGAACAGCAGCAGGAACAACCAAGAGAGAAAGTCAGGGAAATGTGCCCGAAAGAGGAGGAGGACTTGAGCTCAGAGGAAGGGCATAGGAGAATGATTGCCTGTCCCACAGCTACAAAGCGCTGAGATTTGAAAGAGCCACAAGGGTGTGGCCTCTAGAAGGGAAGGATCCCAGGCTCGGCTGGAGGGCAAGTGATGCAGCCACTCTAACTTCAGGCGGAGAAGAGAGCGGAATGAAACCTGGCTTGCTTGTAGCTTTGTATTTTAGTTCTGAAAATAATAATGGAGATCTTTCCTTATAATGATGCCCGAAGGAAGAGACAAGGGAACAGAGGAAGGCTTATCTAGGACCTGTGAGTTTGCAGAGACTGGTAAACAAAGAAGGAAGTGAGGAGGACATGGAGGCAGATGGACAAATGGAAGCAGAAAGAAACAGAAATCGGTAAGGTGGAAATACAGACAGATCGGATGTGTGAAGACACGCCACACACTGAAATGTCAGCATGGTGCTTTTCTGGTGGTGGCTATGTGGGATATTTAAGTCTTTTAAAAAAAATGACTTAGAGGAATATCTACCTTGTCAACAACAGTGATGTGTTATTTTGCAGTTCTAAAAATACTGAAGATGTTTTATACATGAGCCAAACTTAAATAAACACAGGGCAAGCACCTACGTCTTTAGTTTAAAAAAAAAAACTCCTCATGTAAACGATAGTTCCTCAAATTCTGCTATCTAGCTACCTAGCCAGCCAGCTGTGTGTGCGGAGACAGGAATATCATGCCATCCTCACAGGAAATGATTGCTGGTGCTTGACCTGTTTTAAAAGAATTTTGGTCTATCTTCTGTGAACCATATCAGATTACTTCAATTTTTTACTGAAGAAAAAGTACATATGTATAAGGTCTGGATAAGAATAGAACATAGTAAATGACTTTCATATGATAATAGCAAATACACCATTTCTTTTGGCCATGTCCTAAAATTGAACTTGTCTTGGTCAACTTCCCTTCTCTCCTCTTATAGGGAGCTCGTTGAATGAAGTATTTGGATAGAAGGTACATTTTAAAATGAGGACTTTCTACCAGGGAAATAGGAGGAGTTAGAACAAAGCAGGGCCTCCCCAGAATCCAATAGCTACAACTATCTTTATCTTACATTTTGCTGAAGGTGGAAATTAAATTAACCCTTTCTACTCCCCTTCAATATTTCAGGTGCTGATTATAATGAAAAGACTCTTTGTCTTTGTTCCCGGAGGGGCTGTTGGGATTTCAATAGAGTATTGTAAGAAGCTTGCTAATGCGCACACTAAACTCTATTCACTTTAATATTTTTAAGTAGACATTAGAAACAGACCCGTAAAGAATGCACATATTAATCGATGATATTAATTAGGCATACTTAATTTGAAGTAAAAGAAGGGCTGAAAAAAATAACAAATAACCCAGGAATATGAAAGTTAATTTTATAAATTATAAATCTATAAAATAATCAAATGGGATATGACAAATAATATATTCATATATTAAAAAAGCTTCCACCACCTTGAAACTCATTTTTGCTCTTTTTGCTGTGTGTTCATAAATGACTTGAAGACCAACTTTGCTAGAGAAAGCTTCTTCAACCCCACTTAATTTGAAAAATCATATTACTGTATGGTCTTGCATTTTATGAGTTTGGTATGTGCCAAAATTAAAAATAAAACAGCAGCTTTTAAATATTCAATTTATTCTTAATTGAAAAAGACCTTCAAGATGGTTAGTTGGAAGATTCAGTGGGTTCACTTAGGTTTTGATGCTGTGTAACTTAAATTCTGGAGACAGGGGCGCAGGTGTCTCTCTGTGAGTTCCAGGACAGCCAGGGCTACACAGAGAAACCCTGTAAAAAAACAACAACAACAAAAAATTAACAGTAAATTTTATAAATTTAATGTCCTGAAATATTTTGAGGTCTCAAATACCTCAGGTCATTATTAGGTATTTTTATATCACATTGTGCCTGTGATATTCTCATGACTAGCTTTTCAGGTACTTTGAGAAAAGTTTAAGTTACATAGCATCAAAACCGAAGTGAACCCACTGAATCTTCCAACATATGTATATGTTCAGATTTCCCACTTGACTTTACTGAACTAAGCCATTGGCCAAAGCAGCTTTATTCATTCACCAATAAAAACAACATATATACAGAAGGACATGCCACATCAAAACCTGATTTGTTTCCCCTCTAATGTTGAAATGTTCTCTCAAATGACAAACTTTTAAAGCAAGTCTCTGAAGTCTGTACAGTGTAAGGTTTTGCCCTTATATTAAGTGCTGTTAATGTTAATTCAAGAGTTTTGAGAACATAAGATTCTGAGTTCATTAGAATTAGGTTGGGGTTTTAACAATAGGTAATTTACATAAGAATAATTATCAGCAAATGGGTGGTGGTGGTGCCTTTCTTTAATTCTAGCACTCAGGAGGCAGAGGCAGGTAGATCTCTATGAGTCTGAGGCCAGTCTGGTCTAAAAAGCAAGTTCCAGAACAGCCAGCACCACACAGAGAAACCCTGTCTCAAAAAGTCAAACAAACAAACAAAACTATCAGCCATTTTTAGCAAAACAAAACAAATGCAATTCTAATAAACAATTCTTTCTCTTTGAATAATGAATTAATAATTACATGAAATGAAATAGATTGTCTTTCCCAGTAGTTAGGGTCCGACCAGTTGAAATGCATGCGCACTGTATATGGTGGTATAGGCTTACAATCCCAGCACTTGGGAAACTGAGGGAGGTATATCAGGGTTGGTTTAGGCTACACAGTGAGCTATCATCTCAGAAACACAAGCAAACAGAAAGTAGAATATATACATAGCTTATAAATTTGTTTGTTTCTCTTCAAGAGGTGTGCCATAAGGAAGAATCAATAATTACATTTTAATTCCTTCTGTGACAATACTTTCGCATAACCTTATACAGGACAATAGTAATTATCTTCAATTTGCTCTTCTAAATAGCCAGTTGATATACTTCATTGTTTTAAAACCATATTATTTCTAACTTTAATATTTTAATATTTAAAAATACTCCTTGTGAATTACTGTTTCAAAAATTTTAAATAAATTTTTAATGAATTGATTCTCCGGAAACAAAGTGTATTGTTTTCTGAGGGTGGAGCATGTGTCTTGAGAAGCAGCAATAGGATTAGGGAAGAGAGAGCACAGTGCTGCAGCTGTGGAAATCTCATCTGGCTGCTGGGGATGTAGCCCAGTTCATAGAGTGCTTGGTCAAGTGTACAAGGTCATGCCTTTAATCCTCAGACCCAAGTAAGTAAGGTAGGATGACGGAAGCCTGGAAGCCTGCACTTGGAAGGTAGGGTAGTAGGAATTAGAGGTGGGTGGTCATCCCTAGTCCACAGCAAGTTTAAGTTCAACTTGGACTATATAGCACCCTGTCTTAAAAATCAAAACAAAACAAAATAAAAAGCAGATAACTTTAGTTGCTCTTGTATGAAACTCATATTGTTCTCCTTAGTTGTCCTTGCTCTAGTCTGAGGTCCGTCTTTAAACTTGGGTGCCCTGGGAACATGCCCTACAATACACAGGCTACTTTTGAACTAGGTAGATTGTGGCATGCTTTGTTTTCTGCTGTTTTGTGTTACAAATCAACATGAAGACTTTGATAGGTTTAACCAACAATAGGCCTACATATGTAGGTCCTCATGAAATATTGTAGATATCAAAGTGATTTCTTTGATGACCTTCTCTGGTTTTAATGGACACTTTTAACTAGAATCTGCAACATTTCTAAATGTATCATAGGATTTTCATAAAATATTTATAATAGAAGGAAGGGTCAATAATGTCTGTGGAAGAGCTAGAGGAATGTTAGACCAGCAAGCTATCAGTCATAATTCAGTCATAGGAAAATTAAAGCAATAATAATTAGTTTTTAATTACATGCAATAATTACTACTGGAAATTTTATTTTCTATGAAATTTGTAGGTAAACTGCTAATAAAAAGTACTTCCTGGGGCTGGAGAGATGGCTCAGTGGTTAAGAGCACTGACTGCTCTGCCAGAGGTCCTGAGTTCAATTCCCAGCAATCACATGGTGGCTCACAACCATCTATAATGAGATCTGGTGCCCTCTTCTGGGGAGCAGATACGCATGCAGGAAGAACACTATACATCACAAATAAATTTTTTAAAACAGTACTTCCCTAAAACTGTTTGCTGTTGTTCTGATCCAATATAACACAGTCAAACATGTGTTTGTGGTTAATTGAGGGTATGGCATGGCAAAACTGAAAGAATACTCATTGTTCTATTAACTTTAAAAAAAATCTTCTTTGTGGCAAATATTGAAATTTGTTTTTGAATTCCAGTTCCTTGCTTATAGTATAACTCAAGTTATTGAGGGATGTAAATAAAACACTCAAAAAGGCACAGAGATAACTGTAACCTTGATATTACATATAGAATGTGTGACATACACACTGTCTGGCAGCCAGAAGCCATTGGCCATTTCAGATCTCTGGTTTTGGAGACAAAATGCAAGCAATTCCCTCTTGAAATGTAGGGACTCGTGCTTGTAGTAAAGTTGTATGAATGCTTCTCTTTATTATGTCTTCATCCTCTGAGCACCGTTGTCTTTACCTTTACATAATACCTGGCATCAGTTCTATATGATTCCTTCATAGTTTTTCAAGCATTTAAATATATGTGTGTGTGCTTATATCCCTGATATTTACTTAAATGTGCAAATAGAGAGAGAGAGAGAGAGAGAGAGAGAAAGAGATATCCATATAGCCTATATGTTTATTTAATGAACATCTCCCTTCACTCTACAACTTAGTATGCACACACAAGCGTGTGTGTGTATGTGTGTGTATGTGTGTATTATCACAGACTTCTCTCTTTCTATCCCCCAGTTCAGCACAGACTATTTTCATGCTAATGCAGTTTAAGAAAACAGACACTGTGCATTTACAATTTTGAAATAGTGTTCTCTAGCATAACTCTACTATGTTTACATAACCATGCTAAAGCACATACATAAATGTTCCTTGAAAGTATATATTGGGTTTATTACAATTTGTTTATTTTGTTAAAATAAAGTTTTTTATTTAATTCACCCATTCAGATATATTTCTATACATAGTTGAAGCTTAAATTTTGCAATAGTTTTATTATTATTCATATTAAAATATTTTGACAAGCTTTAGCTGTAAAGTGCATCCATCATCATTTAAAATGTCATATATTATTCTCTTTATATGTCCTTCTTATGTGAGGTAGCCCCTTCTGTGCTTTTTAGTCTTTTCTGAGAATTTAAGTTTCTCCACAACATTGTATTACACAGAATAACAGTGCCAGATTCCTCATCAGTAGGCACAATTCTGTAAGTTAACGTCTCCCCTGAAATGAAGTTTATGTATTGGGTTAAGCATCCCATTTTTTTTTTTTTTGAGATTGTATTATAAAATACTGACCTACTACATCGCATTCTTCCAATTCCCAATCAATGTCCATTCAAGCAGAGCACAAACTGCTTCATAGACTAAATGAGAGTGCCTTCTTGCAGCTGATAATTCTCGGTACAGCTTCTGGAGCATCAAGTGCAAATTTCAAGAGACTTCATCCCTAGACAAATTCGTTGTTATCAGCTGGAATTCAGGCAGCCCGCACTTCCTTCTGAGTGTTACTAGCCTGGATTTTTCCATCTCTTTCATTTATGCTGGCTTTGTGAGTCCACAAAATCATGTTCTGAACCACAGTACAAGAAAGTACAGAGACCAGAGGCATGTTTTCTTTACCAAGTTTTTCAGCCCCTGCACAATTCTCCTCCTTGTTTAGGTCTCAGTGAGACCTTCACCTTGCTTTTCTTTGCCTGTGGTCACAAACTCTGCACTGGTAAACCAGGAAATGTGTTTTCCCTCCACCGTTCCCCAGTGCTGAAAATGGCTTCCCTTGCTGATTCAGGTTCACTCTGAGAACTTAGGAGAGATTTACATTCAGCAACAATTCTCAATAATGCTAACAATTATTGAGAGTCTTTTCCACACAACAGATCTTTTAGACTGATAACGTATCTCGTGAGTGAATATTCTATCATAATTTAAAAAATATTAATCTAGGCAATTTGATGAAATAGAGCATTTCATATTTATGTTTATTGTTTACTTGTAACTAACATATCTATTTGCAATGTATGCTGTGCCCCAGATGTCAAGTATGACATCTGTCTACCTTTACACAGTATACAGACAATTTTACACAGCAAAGGGCAAAAGCCAGAGTGCTAGGTTCCTGATCTGAAACAGGTGGGGGGAGGGTTCATCTGCCTCCATTACTTAACAGTAGAGTTTGATCAGATTACATCAACCACTTCAGCTTCATTTTCAATATGTATCTCATACGGGGCTGGTAGCACACTTTTCACTAACTTCACAAGAACGGAACAAATGTCAAATCACTTTGAAGCTGATTAATGCAAATTATAGCTAGCGAAAATTAATTACCCGTGTTCCCTGCCCTTAATGAGCTTCTATTTCAGCGGAGAAGAATATGAAAGTGTTTGGGAATCACTGGAAAGGTAAGTGGAAAATACTTCAGGGAAAAGGGCACAATAATACTGCCGACGTTTTCCTAAGAATTAAACCGTGTCTAGTGGGGCATTCTACAGAAGTCGTTATAGGAGATAAAAGTTTCAGCTGAGATATGAAAGGAAGAGGGGGAAATTCTGTTAGGAAGAACTGAACAGATCTGATCATGCCACGTGCCGGCTTTGAGTGAGTCGGGACATGGAGTCAGCAAAAGGCCTTTGTGCTAATAAGTCGTGAAATCTGTTTGGAACCCCAAATACATAAAGTAAAAACAACTTAAGTGTAGACGACATGTAGTATCGCCTACAAGGCCAAGGACGTTAGTGTCAGGAATCTGTTACACAGTCTGTATATTTTAATGGTATACACAAATTGTGGGATTTGCCAGTATGTCTATATCTTTCTAAAACAGCTGATATCAACTAGATTCCAGAAAATGATTTTTTTTTTTGACACACAGCGTGCTTTATTTTTAGTGGAAAAACAGAGATATGGACAAATTTTGACAATGAAATTTTGGCAGTGTGAGAATCATGACTATACCACCAGGGGGGGTTTCAAGGATGCAGAGGCTGTGATTGTTGGACGCTGGTTTTGCAATGACTGCGGGAGGGCATACGAGAGGACGGAGAGAGTGCATTTGAGAGTGAAAGATGGGAACCAATGATGAGGGAAAGAGGAAGACAAGGGTTGATGGAACAGCTCACATGGCAGAAACCCAAATGGGGTTTCTTTGAACCCACAGGAAAAAGGGAAAAAGGAACGGAAACTGGGTACTGTGTGAGAGCAAGAGAACACGGGACGCCAAGAGAACACAGGACCTCAAGAGAACACAGGACCTCAAGAGAACACTAGACCCTTCTCAGCTAGGTCAAGGTGCACAGTGGGATGAAAGGGAAGCAGAGCTTGTGGGTAAAGAAGGGTAGCACAATCGGTCCTGCAGTTGACAGGCAGGATGCAAAGTGACCTCAGGCCTCTTGTTCAGTGTGAAGGAGGAGGGGTACCTCTGCCTAAAGGCATTTGCTACAGTAGTAACATTATTTCACATCCTGCCTCTCCCCCTGCCCCCACAAGGTGTTTTACATCTCTCCTTCCAGTTTTATGGGCATGAGGATGCTTGTGTTGAGGTAGGAGAGACTGTGCAATAACCACAAGTACGTAGGAGCTTAGCTTAGTACATACATGCCTAAGGGACATCATGAACCTACTTGGGACATAAAATCAGTCCCCACGTCCTGCCAACATGCACTGGATCCATAATAACTGTACCAATCTGAGGTAAGAAAGCTCTGCCCTGGGACTGATATAGCATTGGCTTGACTGGACAGAACAAAGCTCAACTCTGCTAAGGGGCCAATCAAATGTTTGTGGAACTGCTGGCCTACAGTGAAGCTGCCTGCTACTATAACCTGCTGCAATACCACAGGGAACTTTCTTTAACCGTGATCCCTTCTGATTGTGAGCATGAAGGACGGGAACTAAGTCACCTTCTTGAGCATGGAAATGGCTCTCACCCTCTATGTAAGCATAAGCCTGATGTTAGGACTCCGAAGATGGACTTGTGTGGGAAGGCAATGAACCTCTTTCTTCCTCTTCTCAACATGGCCACTTTAAGTAAATCTGCTTTTTCTGTTTTTCACTATTGCTTTGCATCTTGAATTGGTCTGTAGAGGGTGGACCGCTGAGCACGTACTGTTAGGTCAGGGTTTCTGGGGCTCAGACTCTCATACCATTAGCAGCAGTAACAAAAGCAGTTACCATGAACAAAGGGGAAACGTGGAGAAGAAAGCATATGTGAAGTCCGTCACCCACTTCACTTATGAATCGCAAGTTTCAAGATGAAATTATTAACAATTTTAAAGTGGTAGGCACGTGGCACTAAGAACTGGGCTTGGGGAATCTTCTGTGTTAGTCTTTGCGGTTACCATGGTCAAGACTAAGTGTGTGTTTATTTGGGAATTAAAGTTAAGAATGCTCATTTTGTTGGGCCGCCGTGGTGCACGCCTTTAATCCCAGCACTTGGGAGGCAGAGTCAGGTGGATCTCTCTGAGTTTGAGGTCACCCTGGCCTACAAGAGCTAGTTCCAGGACAGGCTCCAAACCCACAGAGAAACCTTGTCTCATTAACCCCCCCCCAAAAAAAAGAATGCTCAGCTCGCAGTCTGCACAATTTAATGCAGAATCAACCCGACAGAATGGTGACATCTGCTTCAATACCGCTCTACTTAGTCCCTTTGCAGATAGAACAGTGAATGGCACATACATTATGATGCTGGGGACCTCTGAGTGCTTCTCTATCTTTGCTTTGATTTCTCCATAGCAAAAAACTATCAAAATGCATATCCTATGTCTATCTTAGTATTATTTATGATTTTCTGGAGGTATAAAACTGAAAGAATAATATATAAGTATATATAATATAATCATAATATATCTATGGGACTTATTAGAGTGCCTTACAGGTTATGGCCCAACTAGTCCAACAATGGCTGTTTCCCTATGGAAAGACCAAGAACCCAGCAGTTCTACAGTAGTTCTGTCTCAGCTGATTATCAGAACACGTTGAAATCACAAAGAGATAGGCTCTAATACCGGTGAATAAACTTGCCAGCAAGTGAAAGTGAGGACAAACAGGCAAAAAGCTAAAGCTTCCTTCCTTTGTGGCCTTTATAAAGGCTGTCATTGAAGGTGTGGCCCAGGATTGGGGTGGATCTTCTGATCTCAAATGATCCAATCAAGAAAAACCCCTGATAGATGTGCCCAACTACTTGGGTCTTAGCTAATTCCAGATGTTGTCAAGCTGATAGCAAAGAGTTATCAGTCTTATAAAAGATATTCTCTTTTACCTAAGAACTTTTTTCCCTTCCAGTTTGAAATAGTAAAGCACACACACACACACACACACACACACACACACACACACACACACAGGTCTTGGAAAGGAGTTGGTCCTCTTGAGACTGTGTGGATTCCAAGTAGAGTTGGGTGGAAGCTGTGAGCCACTCAGATGGCACCCGGCAGATGAGGGGGGTCAAGGGAAAGGATTCTGGGTTTCACTGAGGATGTGATAACAGTGGATGAGTGTGTGGGGGGGGGGTAGGGGGATTAGTGAGGGAAGATGAGAGAAGTATGATGTGTGCTACAGTCAAAAAGATACAAAGGAAGTAGGGCCAGCATGTGAGATAGAAACACATTGGAGCCTCAGATCAAACTGGGATGGAGTCTAGGTTGTACTGTGCTAAAGTTTTCAAAAAACAAAAGTCCAAAAGATCACATAATCCAATAAAAAAAAAAAGGAGTACAAACCTAAACAGAGAACTCTTAACAGAGGAATCTAAAATGGCTGACACTTAAGGAAATGTTCAACATACTTAGTCATCAGAGAAATGCAAATCAAAACAACTCTGAGATTCCATCTTATACCTGTAAGAATGGCCAAGATCAAAAACACTGATGACAACTTATGCTGGAGAGGTTGTGGGGAAAAGGAAGCACTTCTGCATCGCTGGTTGAAATGCAAGCTTGTTCAACCCTTTTGGACTTCAGTGTGGAGATTTCTCAGAAAACTACGAAACAACCTTCCTCAAGACCCATTGCTACCACTTTTGGGTATATGTCCAAAGGATGTTCAATCATGCCACAAGGACAAGTATGTTGATAGTAGCTTTGTTTGTCGTATCCAGAACCTGGAAACAGCCTAAATGCCCCTCGATCAAAGAATGGATAAGAAAAATGTGGTACATTTACACAATGGAGTACTAAACAGCAGAAAAAAATAACAAGAGCTTGAATTTTGCAGGAAAATGGATAGAGCTAGAAAACATTATTTTGAGTGAGGTAACCCAGACACAGAAAGACAGTTATCACATGTACTCACTCATAGGTGGTTTTTAAACATAAAGCAAAGAAAGCCAACCTACAAACCACAATCCCAGAGAACTTAGACAACAATGAGGACACTAAGAGAGACTTACATAGATCTAATCCACATGGGAAGTAGAAAGTATAAAAAGACAAGATCTCCTGAGTAAATTGGGAGCATGGGGACCTTGGGGGAAGACTTAAGGAGGGAGGATTTAAGGAGGGAGGAGAGAGGCAGGGAGGGGAGCAGAGAAAAATGTAGAGCTCAATAAATATCAATTTAAAAAAAGGAAAGTTCAAAGCTTTGGTCTAGAGACAAAGTCTTATCTTTGCCCCCTGACTAGTGGAGTTTAGGGTTCATTTGCTCCCAGTTTCTTTAGAATGGATTTCATGTAGTAAGCTATCATGTAATAAATACTTAGAAATTTTCGAGCTAAACTTTTTATAAGGTTCTTAAATTTTGAGGGGAGAAGACTGCTGTGTTATTTTCTTTGTTTACTTGTTTGAGCTTCACACAGGGATGTGAAGGATAACCATGCTGCCTTTCACTTTGGCAAGCATTAACTTTAAGGTATGGCATCCAGGAAAGTTAACTTAATTTGCAAGTGCTAATATTTCTGAGATAATTTAAAACAGTATAGCATCAGATTATATACGAGCTATTTTATAATAATAGAAGTCAATTTTAACTACAGGGTACGTGACTACTTTAAAAGGGAATACAATTATTTTAATGGATTTCTAATTAAATGCTTAAATCCTAGACAGTTTAAAGGTGCACTTTCAATTAAATTGATCGTTTTGGAGATTTCATTGAAGGAATAAAAAATAAAAAAGAAAATGAACAAAGAAAAGAAAATTTAGAATTACAGCTTTTAGTTTTTATAAATATTAGATAAGGAGAGGTGGAGAGAAAGAACACAAGCATGAACTAAATTATAAGCCAAAATATAACCATCTTTTCCATCAAAGAGAAAATATGAGCTATCAACCAACGTAGCCAACTTCTCATAGAGAAGAACAAATATTAAAATGTACCAAACTTGCTAGATGATTAAATTAGTCAACTCTTTTGCTGTTTTAGTGCTCTTTTATTTATCTTGTTTATATTATTTGTTTTCAAAGACTCTTCCTCTGAATCACAATTATGGATTTTTCCCCTTCTGTTGTTCTATAATAACCTAGTACAAAGAAAAGGGAGAAGAAAGAGGTTTAAGAAGGATAAACAATATGCTCCAAGCAACTGAAAGTGGCTAGGGTTAGTAAGAATCAGCAGGTTGAAGGAGAGAGTCCTTCAGAGGGAGGAAACTGGAAAACTTCCTTGTTGGAGATCCTTCATTTCTACTTTGGTGCGTCAGTGGTTCCTGTCATGGCCACAAAAATTCTTACTGGATGAGCCTAAGGAAGTGACAGACAATTTAACTATCTTTAACTATTGCTTCAAAAATACAAAGCAAACAAGACTGCAGACTAACACAAGCAGTTACTTAAGGCGTTCTTGTATTTGTTACCATTAAACCATAGTCTATAATCAACACATTATCGAGTTGTGGAGAGTTTCTGGAATAAGTTCTCCAACACCATAGAGAGTGGAAGAGAGGAGACAACACTGGTGGGTAGAAGCCAGAAGAGCTCCTGAAAGGTTTCAGTCTCAGAGGCAGTTTGTATTCTCCTTTTATATCCTAAAACCACAAGGTGGGTGAGCAAGCAAGAAGAGTTTACAAGCAATCTTGTGTGGCAGTCAACAGGTTGTTAAGGGCAAAGACCCATTGTTTCAGCTGTTCTCCAGCTCATTGTATTCCAGGTAGGAACTGAAGTCATAATTGGCAGTACAAGCAGTACTTTAAGTAAATCAGTAAATGAATCAATAAGTAAGCATTTATTGATTGGTCTTTTTTACCTCATTCTAATTCAGTTGTAGAAACTAGATTAGCTGACATCAGTTTTCCACTTAGACTGAGTTTTAAGATTTCTTACCTACTGCTGGACATGATAGTACACTCCTTTAGCCTCAGCATTTGGGAGGTAGGGGCACTTCAATTGCTGTGAGTTTGAGGCTATCCTGGTCTAAAAAGTGAGTTCCCAGACCAACCAAAGTGAGACTCTATCTCAAACAAACAAACATTTCTTATCTATAACTCAAATGAGCAGAAAAATACCTTCTAGACAGAGTAAGAGCTATTTCTGTGAAGGAGAAGAGTTCATATTAGATAATATTCTGGCCTGTACTCCAAGAGCAAAGCAAATATTAAGAAAAAATACTGATGTTAATAGACATAAACCTTGATCTTGCTTTTTAAAAAAGTGTTGACAACAGATGCAAAGTCATTTGTTTTTTTTTTAATTAAATCCCAGATTTGTTAATATTAAGACCATGCAAACTGATCAGCTTCTTGGAAACTTAGTTTCATCTTAAAATCTATCATAGTTCTTGTCTCACAGGGCTTCAACAAGGGCAAAAGTGGTAAGATAACATGTCCATCACTTGCCAGAACCTAAGAATGGCAGTTCCTTCCATACCACTTCCTATTTTCCTCTTCCTAGATACACAGAATATATGATTGTCGGCCAGACAAAAAAATTCCCCATGCAAACTACATACTATAGGGTTTCCATTTCAGAGCTTCATGTTGGTATTCCTATGTCTCGTGGCTTTTCTTTTCTCTCTCCATGTGTATCTCTATCTTTTTCTTAGGAAACATTTGCTAACTGGTATATAAATGGTGTTGCCTGGCTCAGAGGGAAGCAGAACAAGTTACTAAGAGAATAAAATCATTTATTTTCTTAAGGAGTGGACTTTACTTTTGGTTCCATGTTTCTATTTATCTAGCCAAATGACTAAAATTTTATCCTCCCACGGAAATGGCCACCTCAGCTGCCCAGGCTACAGAACCTTCATCTCTTTCCCGAAATCTAGAAGAGAATTAATCTATTTTCTTTCCTTTACCTCTTCCCAGATTCACCCTTGAAGAAGAATGTGTCAGATCAAGGGGAACATGAATAAAGGAATCCCACACTAGCTCCAAATAGGGCATAATAAGGGATTATTTTAATAAAAGGGAACTCACAAGTCATAACAAGAAACAGAATGGAATCCAACATCCAGGTGTGGTGAGCAGAAAGAGAGAGAGAGAGAGAGAGAGAGAGAGAGAGAGAGAGAGAGAGAGAGAGAGATGATGGACTTGTGTGCTTTTTGGTACCCAAGGCCACGCCCAACTTGGCCCAGTCTCTCAAAGGCCATTGGATGAAGGGGTTCCCCATCACCTCCCCCTTTGGCCTAAATAAGAGAGTTTCAAACCCAATAAAAAACTATATACAATAAGGACAGAATTAAGTATAACGATTAGAATTATAACCAGCATAAACAATATTAAACAAGAAATATATGTTAAATGTTTTAATGATTATTTTATCCTAAGGAGTCTAAGTCTTGTATTAGAAATGGCTTGGCTAAGTCATGAGAGAAAAGTAACTATTACTATCTAGTCTACTATCCCATCAAAGGCCTGAGAAGGGAGATAATATTACTTGAGTAGGTAGGAAATGAAATCAAGCCACTTCTAAAATGTGCAGTAGATGACAGAGACAACTGGCTACCTGGGCAATCACCCAAGCCTTATTTGCAGTGTTGGAGCAACCAACCTTGACCAAGGTCTAGAGTAACTGAAAGACCATTTTCAGAGGCAGGAAAATTTCCAGAACTCTCTTACTCTATGTTAGCATAGTTTGGCAGTCTTTTTTCTCATATCTTGTTTGTGCAGTCTGGACACTGTGCATTTTGTTAGTGGTTGAGGCATGGGAAGTTTTTTGTACAAAGGCCAGTTTGCCAAAAAGAAAACAATCTCTAAATGCAGTGACTTTAGTGCTCAACATTTTCTTGGGAATAGACTGGTGTTCCCAGGAGCAAATGTGTCTCATGTCAACAAAAGCCTAAGTTATTTAAATGACATGTTCTACAGTTCTTTGAAGTAGTTGAAGGTTACCTATCTATGTAGAATACACCTCTATGTTTCTAGAGAACCTGATGAGTCTAAGTATGACAAATATGGATGACTATTAACCTATAATGCTTAATATCTATATAACTTAGACTAAGATATCAGAATATTGAACAATCTTTAAACATCTGTGCAGCAAATGAGGACAATGGCCTCAAAATGTAAACAATGTATAAGTATCTTGGTCAGAGGTAGAAATGTACATTGCAATATGATAAATATATCCTAAAATTGTGCCAATGTACAAAATGTCTTAAACAGAGGTAGAAACATGCATGCATATAATCTGACAACATTACTAGGTGTACAAATAATGTAAACAGAAATAGGAGCATACTAAATATAACAAATATAATTTGAATTTGTATTTTATATAAGAATCTATACCAGTATAAATTGTCTATAAATTATAGCTCACAAGTATTTACTTTATAATCACTATTATTGTTATTAGTGTGAGTAATCTCACACTAATCTACCTATTATCACATTTAATTTTTTATTTTGAGATCCCTGAGTTTATAAAATTTTCACCCCCAACCCTATACCAGTAATAATCCACCCCTAAAGAGGTCCTTGACCCTAAAATTACTTCCAGCTGTCATGGGGACTATAGTAAGCTAGGACTTCATCTCCCCATGGTGGGGGGCAGATGAAGAGGAATGCGTTTGGAGGGACAAGAATAAAGAAATCCCACCCTAAAATACCAGTCACCCACTGTTCCTCAGTCAGGGCTAGAGATTCAGGAGACTCTTCCTGTGTTGTCATTCTAGAATGCTGACTGGCTTGATTCTTTGCAAGTCTTATGCAGGCATCCACTTCCATGAACATATGAGTGCAGTGGTCCTGATACACCCAGAAGACAGTCTTTTCTTCCAGTTCCCTGATCTTCCTGGCCCACTTCTACAATGATCATGATCCTTGGGGAAGAGGTATGAAATAGATGTCCTTTTTGTTGCCAAATATTCCACTGCACAAAGTTTCTGATTTAACCACCACCCATCCACTGCACAAAGAAACTTCTGTGATGGGGTCTGAGAGCTGCATTAATCTATAGACAGAGAGATACAATATAATTTTGAAGGGCCATTTGGTACTATGTTTGTTTAAGAGACTAATAGTGGTAATAGAAGGTTCACACCTGGAGCCTGTAAAATCCAACTTCACCACCTTTGCTAGATATGTACTGCCATGCACGTGCTTCCTAAAGTCTTACATCCAATCAGAAAGTGTTTGATTACCCCAATAACATTTGGGCTAGTATTGTAACCATGGGCATATCTTTCCATTACAGTCTTACTGCAGTTCACAGGGGTCATAGGCAGGTAACACTCTTATTAACAGTTGTACCCTACAGCCAGCCTACTGCCATCCAGTACTGTGAGAGCTAGCAAGCAGGAAAGAAATTTCCTTGTCAGTACTAACTTGAAGTCACCAAATCTTATTGGGGAACAAAAGGCAAAAGAATAATCCATATTGTTCTATGTGTCTATGAGATACTGCTAACAAAAACCCAAGGGGATGTGCCCTTTGTAGGGTAACTCCAGTTAGGTGTATGTGTGTGTGTGTGTGTGTGTGTGTGTGTGTGTGTGTGTATGAGAGAGAGAGGGAGAGGAAAGGCAGAGAGAGGAGAGATAAGAGGGAGAGGGGCAGAGATAAAGACCTTATAAAAGAGTAGGTTTCAGCTTTTCAAACATTCTTGGTGTTAGTTATGCATTCTCTCCACCCCCTTAAACTTTACACCTTGTTACTCTTTTTTCCCTTTCATAATATCTATGTTCTATTATCTCTCCTCCCTTAAAATCTTTCATCTCCCTCACCACAAATGACTCCTTTCTTGTTTCCTTGATTCTACAAGTACTCTATATGTAACATGAAATATTTGTCTATCATATTATTTTACTCAATGTAATGTTTACCAGCTCTATCCATTTATTTCCAGATTTAATTTTTATGCCTGAATAAAACTCCATTTTATATATAGACACAAAATTTTCATTATACATCCATCAATTTGGTGAACCTACAGGCTATTCCCGTGTTGTAAGTGTGTCAACAGAGACTCCATGAATGCAGTTGAGCATGTCTGTCTGTAGTAGGTAACAGTCCTTTGGGTATAGCTCATGAATCATACAGTTGAGTCATGTGATAGATCGATTTCTAGTTTCTGAGGAGCTGCTACAATGATTTTCATAGTTGCTGAACCACTCTGGCCTCCCACTAACAGGGATTCGCATTCTCAACATGCTCCCCAATATTTGCTGTTTTTTTTTTTTATTTTCTTAATCTTAGGCATTCTGACTTGGGTAAGAAGAAATCTCAGTCATTTTTATTTCTCTGATGGACAGCTGAGGAGAGAGTTCTCAGAAGAAAAAGTAAAAATGACTAAGACATATTTCAAACAAGGTATATGTTAATATTCACACATACACACCTGGCCCACCCCTTGGAACCTTGACAGAATGCATCACCTCACTGCGCATGCCCAATACGCAGGCAGTAGCCCCTCCCTTGAAAAGGAGAAACTCTTCCTGCTTTCTCTCTTCTTCCTTTTCCTCTTCTTCTGTCTTCCCTCTCCCCATTGCTCCCTCCCTCCCTCTTTTACTCTCTTACTCTCTGCCTCTGAACCTCTCTCCCTACTTTCTTTTCTTCCAATGAAGACCCTCTGCTGGCCCCCTCTCTCTCCTCTTGATCCTCCCCTAAAAAAAAAAAAAAAAACCCTGTCCATGCATGGCCTATCTGTCTTCTGTCTCTCCCCCACTGTGGGGCCCCTTAGCTATAATCTGGCAAGGTCCCTCTCATGCTGTTCCTAACCGTGTATCTAACTCTCCATCTCCTTCATTTGTCTTTATTTCCATGACTCACCCATTGAAATCTTGACCTCGTTCAGTTACTCCATCACCAATTCATCCCGTAGACATTCACTTAAATGCCACAGGTTCTAAGGCCATAGTTTTCCTTTAACAGAATTCAGATCTGTGTGCCATACTTTCTTTGAATGTCCTTTCGAAGTTATTAACTCATCTGTTGATTGATATAGATTCCCTCATGTGCTCAGTGTGTAATATTTGCGTGGTCCCCACTAGTCACTAATGCCATGTGGGAAGAGCTTCGTTAGTTTATGTTCATAACAATAATCCCATTATTTGACACACATATGGTTCTCTAAATTTCTGATAAATGAGAACCAATTGGATGATCTGTATATGGATACTAATCCAGACCACAGGAGCAGGACAGGATTACTGTCTACGGGATGAATTGGAAATCACTAGGTAAAGTTAGGGAAGGTTGGGTAAGAGAATGCAGATGGGATTGGAAGCACAGAACTGGCAGCAGAGGCACAGGTATGCAGGAGTTTATCCCCTTTTCTTTATTATTTTCAAAATCTCAGTATGATGCATTAGGAAGAAAATATGTGGAAGAATTTATAAGGACATTCCAATCATCCACAAAGGTTGAAGTAGCATGGTAGTGAAGACTAGGAAGAAATAGATTTGACATTTAATGGAAATAAGTCTGCTACAATGAGATTGAGAATTAGAATGTATGTAGGTGATGGTAACTGTCAAGGATGGATTCCCAAGGCCTATTCAGTCAATAAATGGTAGCTCGGAAATTCAGTTCCTTATTGTCTCATAATCTTTTTTCCATATCCTCAGATGCCTAGTATATATCCTCAACTCCCCACCTCACTGCCCATCAAATCATTTGTGTTCAAAACTGAGCTATTCCTTTAATATCGAAAGTTTTCTTATTGTGCTATTTCAGCGACTGCCATAACCATCCATCCAATCGCTCAAGGCAATTGACCTTAACTCACTCTCTTCCATCAAGTCCACTTAACAACTAAGTTACATTTATTTCTTTTTTAAGTCTATATTTTTATCAACCTACATCTTTCTATGAGTAATAGTAGCTTAGGTCAGCTCTTTGTTAATGTTCATAAGTATTTTGACACTAGTGATTGAAAACTCTGGATTCAGCTTTCCACTTCTCTATTCTTCCCTTTGCATTGCACGTTGTGTATGGAGTGAAGCCATTATCTCTAAGTGTGTCATAAAAAAACCCTCCACGTACCTCCAGGGTCAAGTTTCAGTACCATTTCTAACATAATCTTTTTCTACTTTAACACTAACTTTACACAGAATGAACTAATTGCATTTTTTATGAAAGTGCAAACTCTTCTGCTCTTAGCACAAAGTAACAAATCCTCTGTGAATTTTACTCCTTTGTATACTCTTAAATTTCTGAAAGGCCCTACTCAATGTCTTTCCTAAATTGTTGCATTTTTTCCTGAGATATTCAGCTTTTATTGCTTAGTGAATATTCTGACTAGGAAATGAGTAACCTTCTTTATAGAAATGTTGGGAAAGAGAAGGTTAAAAGTATCCTTAAAATTACCAGCATTAATTCTTTTACCATCAGCGTTCATAATTGTGGGGATCTGAGCACCAAGCTACTGCCATGGCTTGTAGTAACAAGAGACAAAGAAAGGACAGAGAAGAGAAGGAGCTGGGGTTGGATTTTAGGAGAATCATGGGCATGGGGTGAGAAGAAAGCTCTTCATGTAGGCAGCATGACCAGCCCTTGCACCACCATATACGTAGACTTTGTACAAATAGTCTGATAAATCCTTAGCCCTTGTTATACAAGATGAGTCAAGCTTAACACAAATACTCAAGTTCATTAAAATGTTATACACACACACACACACACACACACACACACACACACACAAACGAGGTTCTGTTCTGATACCCAGGATAGGCTCAAATTCATTATCTAGCCTGACTTGGCATCTAGCTCAAGATCTCTGTATCTATTTCCTGTCACTCATATGTGTGACACCAATTCTGTGCATCATAAGTCTAGATGAAAAATAATTTTTCTAATGAATAAGGAGTAAGTGCAAATCATATGCCCTTGATGAACCTCCGTGAGCCATCTTCATGAGCAGAAAGACAACACATCTTTTTAAACATAGATGCTGTGTTTGAACTGGTGGCTCCTTCCTGCTGACTCAATTTACAGCATGTGTATTTCAAGGAACTTTCCTTTATAAGCAACAGAATAATACATGTCAAGTGTTCAAAGAGCCAAAAGGGTCATTGAACCCTGAACTGAGCAGTTGGAGGTAGAGATGACTTTAGATTCTGTCTTAGTTAGGGTTTCTATTTCTGTGAACAGACATCATGACCAAGGCAACACTTACAAAATAAAACATTTAATTTGGGGCTTGCTTAGAGTTCTAGGGACATAGCTCATGGTCATCTTGCTGGGAACAAAAAGGCATGCTCAAAGAGTAGTTGAGAGCTTTACACCTTTATCTTTAGGCAACAAGCAGAGAGAAAGACACTGGGCCTAGTGTAGGGTTTTGGAGGCCTCAGAGTCCACTCCCAGTGACATCCCATTCCTACTCCAAAAATGCCACACTTCTTGATCCTTCCCAAACAGTTCTGCTAACTGGGGCCCAAGCATTCAATCACGTGCACCTATGGAGGCTACTCCCATTCAAACCACCACAGGCTCTGTCTCTGGTTCTGTCTAAGTCATTTAGTTTTGTCCCACCCACTGATTACATCTTTACCCTAGCCTGATTCATACAAAAGGGCTACTGAAAAAGTAGCTCATTTCTGTAAATTGAAACTTACCAAGCAGGAGAACATGTATGTAGCAGGATTTCTCACCTATACACTAAGCTTCATGCTGACAGTATCACACATGAAGTTATTCAGTTTTTTAATCTATTTTTTTTCATTTTATATATCAACCCCAGTCCCTTCTTTCCTTCTCCCATCCCCCTCCTCACCCCATTCCACCTCCATCCACTATTTAGAGGGGGTAAGGCTTTCCTTGGGGAGACAACAAAGTCTGAGATAACTACATTGAGACAAGACCAGGTCCCCCTTCCTCCCTGCATTAAAGCTAAACAAGGTATCCCAGTATTGGGAATGGTCTCCAAAAAGCCAGTTCATGCAGTAGGGATAAATCCTCATCCAACTGTCAGGGACCCCACAGAAAGATCAAGTCACAGTATTGTCACCTTTATTTAGAGGTTCTAGTTCTGTCCTATGCAGGTTCCCTGGAAGTCAGTCCATAATCCATGAGATCCTACTAGCTCAGGTAAACTGTCTCTGTGGTTTTCTCCATCATTATCTTGATCCTCCTTTCCTCATATGGTCCTCTGGACCATTTTCTCTCCTACCAGTCAGTTCCCACAGCAGCTTATAAATAATCACTCAATGATTTAACATTAATTAAAATTGCTTTCCCAATGGCTCAGGCTTCTTACTGGCTAGTTCTTACATTTAAATCAACCCATTTCTATTAATGTGTATCATCACTTGTCCCATGGCTTACTGGTAGTGCTTTGGCATCTCATTCCTCCAGAGGTTGCTGGTGTCTCCTTGACTTGGCTTTCTTTCTCCCAGTATTCAGTTTGGCTTTCTTGTCTAGCTATATTTTGCCTTGCCATGGGCCAAAGAAGCTTCTTTATTAACCAATGGTAATAAAACATATTCACAGCATACAGAGGGTAATCCCACATCATCTCCCCTCTTCTGTCTAATTAAGAAGGAATGTTTTTAACTTTAACATTGTAAAATTGCATGTAATAAAAATTAGAGATATAATATTTAGTCTATTTGTATTTGACGAAATTAAAGAAAATACTCTATCATCTATCCTATCTTAGTGACTGTAAAGTTTCATTTCTAATTTACTGTTTATCATAACTAAGGAAAACTATACTTATAACTAGTCACTCTCTCCACATTTACTCAGTATAGTTCTAGCTAGAGCAATAAGTTATTCTTTCGTAATGAGAGAGTCACTTGGATAACTGGATAGAATCCAGTGATGGTATCATACCAAAGAGGCTACCTGGATATAAGAGGGGAATCCTCAATCTTCCATAAACAATATGGCTTCTTTGAAACAACAGAGGTAAAGTCCTCCAAAGAAATTTCTGAAGGTTATATGAATGAGAGGAGAAAACTAGATGTCTACCAAGTAAGCAGATACTCAACATTACTGTAGGCATGGTATAAGATTGTTAATCAGCAAGTTTAGGAATTATTCTGTGCCCTGTCTTTTGTTACTGTTGTTGTTGTCATTCATTTTCAATCTGAACATATTTCTTCCATTTCCCTAACTCTGCCAGATTCTCTCCACTTTTTACCCACCCAAATTCAATTTTTCTCTCTGTGTTTATCTCTCTCTCTCTCTCACACACACACACACTTTCATTTGCTAAAAAAATCCAAACAAATAAGACAAAAAAATTGAAAACAACCAAAAACGCACACACACACACACACACACACACACACACACACACACACACACACAAAACATGGGAGTCCATTTTGCATATGCCTTGCAAACAAGTTGCTATGGTAGGTCTCAGGGTTTGTAGCTGGGTGATATTGAAGATTACTTTTCTCCTCCAGTAGCATGCAGGATACCTTCCAGTACCACAAATGCCAATCAGCAAGGGTGCAACTGATACTTAGTCACCAAATCCTTTTCCCCATGGTCAATGACCTAAGTAAGTGCTGTCTTCAGCTAGAGAGTCTTACCAACAAGTTGTAGAGAATACCCAACAGACTTGGCAACACTCCATGATGTCTGGTAGGGTCTATGGGACCCCTTTCTCAAGGGCTCAACAAGATATGCCCCTCTGCTGGCTCTGGAGGATTTACTTGCTATCCTAAGATGTCTATTTGGAGCATCGTCTCCCCATTAGGTGATGACTCCATTTGAATTTCTTTCATATATGTATAATTTAGGAAGTGTCAATGGGTAGTACATTCTCATATGTTTTTGTAAAGGCTTTCAGTGTTTGTTGTCCCTCCTCACAGTCCCTGCTGTACTCTGTCCTCCTATATCCATCCCTACTTAGTCCTCCTATTCTAGTTTCTCCTTCATTCCGTTATAACACTGTGCTATATTTCTCATCCCTTGTTCCCCTCCTTATCTAAACTCTGAAGGTATTCTAAATGAAATACATGTATCAAAAGTTGAGAAGTTAGCATCCACATATAAGATACAACAAGCACTATTAATCTTTTGGGGTCTGGGTTTCCCTCATTCAGATTTGTTTCTAACTCCATCCATTAGCCTGTGAATCTCATTTTTTTAACAGCTGAATTATATTCCATTGTATAGTGTATCATGGTTTCAGTAGACATCCCTCTGTTGATTGACATCTAGGCTATTTCCAATTTCTGGCTATTATGAACAGAGCAGAACATGAATGTACCAGGACTTTTCTTTTGGGCCACCAAACAGCTCCCAAATCATGTCCCAAGACTTCTTATTAGTTATGAATGATCAGCTTAGCTTAGACTCATTTTTTGTTAGCTTTTATAACTTAACCAGTTTGTCTTCATCTACATTTTTACCTCAGGTCTTTTTATCTTTCTTTCTCTGTGTCCTACTCTGTGTCTGCTGGCTGGTGGCTGTCTGACTGGCCTCCTACATCTCCCTCTCTATCTCTCTCATCCTCCCTTCTTGTTCTTTTCTGTTCTCTCCTCACTCCTCCTTTGCCTAGATTTCTCCTCTTACTTATTCTCTCTGCCCACAAGCCCTGTCTATCTCTCTCCCGCCTAGCTATTGACCATTCAGCTTTTTATTAAACCAACCAGGTGCCTTGGGCAGGAAGGTAAAATAGCAACACATCTTTTCATAAGTAAACAAATCCAGCAAAAATAAATGTAATACACATTTACAATTTAAAGTGATATTCCACAGCATAAGCAAATGTAACATATCTTTGACAAGCTAAAATAATATTCCACACACATGGATGACCAAATATCTCTCTATTAAGATGCAGAGTCCTTTGGATATGAGCCCAAAAGTACTCCCCTAGGTTTTTTTTGTTTGTTTGTTTGTTTTTCGAGACAGGGTTTCTCTGTAGCTTTGGTGCCCATCCCGGAACTAGCTCTTGTAGACAAGGCTGGCCTCGAACTCCCAGAGATCCACCTGCCTCTGCCTCCCAAGTGCTGGGATTAAAGGCATGCGCCACCACCGCCCAGCCCCCCTAGGTTTTTTTTAAGGTATTTGTGAATAAAATAAGGGAGTGTCTTGGCTGGAGAGTTGGCTTGTTGGGTAAAGGCCCTGCAGGTCAACCTCACCAAACTGCTTTTTGGTCTCTTGAATCTATATAATGGCAGAAGCAGAGAACCAGCTGCACGAGTTGTGCTTGACCACCACATGTATGTTGTAACATGTGCCCCTGCACATACACACCCTAATATTAAGAACTTTTTAAATCTCTTACAAGAGTGAAAAAAGGAAGCAGAGATAATGGGTCCAGTTCATCAAAATCCACAAGATGAATTATTCCAAACATCCATCCATTCACTGATTCATTCCTAGAATACTTACAGAGCATGTGCAACATAAAGTTGTCATGCTGGTTCAGCCTATCATACTCTAAAGATTTGCAAGCAAAAGTCCTTTTGCTACATGGAGTGGTCACCACTGACCAGCCTTGAGTCCAGCGGAGAACATGTCCTTCACCATCCACTCCCAACATCTCCAGAAAGCAGTCTGCAGAGCAAAGGTGACACTTCCTTCAGTTTAAATCAAAATCTGTATTTTTATTTTTATGTATGTGTCTGTGTGTCTGTGAGTGTATGGCATGTGTGAGGGGTGCTGGAGACCAGGTTCTCTGGAACCGGGGTTACATGCTATAGTAAGTCACCCAGTATGGGTGCTGGGAACCAAATTCCGGTCTCTGCAAGAGCTACAAGTGCTCTTCACTACTGAGCCCCAGCACTGCTTTTTTTTTTTTTTTCCTCTCAACTTTTGTTGATTCTCTGTGGTTTTCACATCATGCATCTTGATACCACTTAATTCCCCATGCTCTGGCTTCTTCCCTCTGCCCCGGCAAAGAAGAACAAAACAAAATTTAAAAGAAAAACTAAAAACCAACCAACCAAATACACAGAAGAAAGGAGAAGACTCTCACTGTGGAAGCTGCACAGTTTACCCTTCAGTCCATTCATCTTCATTGCTATGAGTCATTCATTGGTCTAGTTTGAGGCCGCTGGCTTCTGCCATACCCACTGATGGGTTCTCACAGCGGCTCCTCTTGGATATCTTGTTGTTGTCCTATGCCATGGAGATTCTGCTGTTATGGATCTATAGGTTTGTCTCCATCACATGTTCCAACAGTTTACAGGTGCGGCGAATGTTGGGGTGGGTCAAGTCATAGCCCTGGTTCTGGGCCTGGGTGGTAGCTGGGTGGGTCAGCCCACCAGGTTTCCCTCATGATCACCACCCAGCACTGCCTCAGCTGCTTGATCCAAAGCAGCCTGCAGCAAGGGGAGGGGCCAGTTCTATTGCTCTCAGGGTCCAGGTCCAGCCCACTCACCTTCACACCACCAGGGCCAGTTCCACTATTTTGTACAGGCAGGCAAGGTGCCAGGCACTCTCTTGGGACTGCTACAGACGGGATGGGGGATGGGTGGAGTCAGCTCTCCTGCTCTCGCACCCTAAGGTCTGGCTCACCACAGCCCCAACAACAGAGTCAGCTCTAGTGTTCTGTCCAGGTGGAGTGCTGGGTCCATCCATCCTTCTGTTTGCTGTAGTTAGTGAGGGGCAGGGCCAGCTCTCTTTCCTGCTGCAGGTGGCAAGTGAGAGAAGGAAGAGGGCAGTTTTCCCTCACCAGCCCCCACACTGCTTAGTTTCAATCAATAAGTTTCTGAGAATAGTATATTATGGGGCAAATGGAGGACTAATTTGTTTTACTTTGGTTCTTAGGTAAATGGTCACAAAATCTAAACAAAAAAGAAATGACACGGAACAGTTTCGCCTGTGCAGTGACAAAAGTGGGTCATTGTTCTCTCAGAGAGCTTTTATGTGCAAAGCACATTGGATAATAATGTGAATTCTTTTAAGCTGTTATGTTCTGTGACCATCTGGGGAAATAGTTTGGAGGGTAAATCCAGCAGAAAGGATATTAGAAGAAAAACAACAGACAGAGCTGATGGTTTTTGACAGTCTCTTACAGTATGCTATCCAGGGTCCATATCACAGTGATAATACTGAAAAAAAAATTTCTAATGACTTCATCATTGTTCCCAGCAGTATCCTGGAGTTTCAATTCTAAGGGCAAGGCTTTATGTAGGCATCCGATGTGAAGACAGAACTCGGAGAGTTTTGTGAGAAATTGTTTCTTCACATGAAGTACACTTGATAATAACATTTTAATGTAATATTGACATTTCTGGTTTTTAACTCTGTTGGGCAGAGTCTGGAGGGAGGGAAACTCACTTGTGGTAGCTGCAGCATGAGTGCCTGGCATCATGCCAGCTCAGCTCACATTCATCCTAAATCAGACACACTCCAGGAGGAAAGATCTAAGCTTCCTTTCTATTTTACAGGAGCAGATTGGTTTTGTGAGAAACAACACTGACATTTCCGTGATATTATTATCATAGGGGCTATTATGAACAGTTTTAGAAGTCAGTTCCTGTAGGTTTCATAGTGATAGAATACCTGTTAATTTTCATTATTATAGTATGTGTCTGTACATGTAAGTATACGTACATACACAAATCCACATGCCTGGAATTTTATTGGAGTACTAATTTAAATATTTGGATTGACTTAGTCAACTTGGTGAAGCTACTGTGTGATCGATTCAGACCTTCACACCAATGATGCTCCTGAAATGCAGTGCTGAGCAGGATTACCTGTGTGCTTGCACTTCTGGCACACTGCCAATCGCTTCCAGATCGCCTTGGGGCTAGTTGTATACCAGGATCTCAACTCAGAGCCCCAGAGCCAGAGAACCAGCATCCACCTTTAACAACATCGCTGGGTAATCAAAGCCTTAACTACACCGGATGATCCTGGCTCAGGCTGCACATTAGAACCACTTAGAGTGTGCTCTAACACTGTTTTCTTTCCCAGACAAAATAAGGAGACTGATTAGATCAGACTAAAGTTGGAACCTTAGCATCAGCATTTTTAAGTGCGTGCCAAGTGGCCCTAATATGCATGCAGGTTTGAGAACTACTGATTTAACAATGTTGGAACAGCCAGCAAAGTTACTGTTTTCTAAAAGAGGATAACAAAGGAAAAAGTCAAGCCAATATCTTAATGTTTGGTGGCCCTTCACAAATGATCGAATTTTTAACTTTTAATAAGTTCACTTGGCTGCTGTGTGAACACAGGTGGCTATGTTTCAACCTGCCCTAGACTATGTGGTAAATTAAGACAAGGAACACATTACTATCTAACTAAAGAAAGGGGGTTTGGGGTTTGTTTTTCAACCTTATCTCATGTTCAAACTGTTATTCCCCAGAAGGCCCCTGAGCGTAGCTCGCCTGGGGAACTACATTTCCCAGGAGCCCCTAGCGTTCCACGCAAAGGCTGCCCAGGTGCAGAACGTGGCATCTGACGCACGTGCGTGGGGAACCCTTTAAAAGGCTGGAAAGCCGTCTGTTCCTTCTCTTTTCCCCTTCTCTCCCGCACGGTACAATAAAGCCCGTGCTCCACGTGGGTTTTGTTGTGCGTTGCATCCTTTCGCGTCTGAAGAAGAGCAAGCAGAAGAAGCAGCAGAACAGAACATTGGTGCCGACAGGACATCGTCAAGATCATCGGACAATCAGCCATCTCAGAACGCCAGCGGACAAGACGTGACCAACAGGATGCCGTCAAAATAACCAGACACTCCCTGGACCCCTCAACGCCCAAAGTCAGCAGGAAGCAGTCATGAGAGACCGGGCTACACCCCTATTCCCTACCCATTAAGACTCTCAACCCCCCAGATTTTTAATAAATTAAAAAGGGTGGAAATGTTATTCCCCAGAAGGCCCCTGAGCGTAGCTCGCCTGGGGAACTACATTTTCCAGGAGCCCCTAGCGTTCCACGCAAAGGCTGCGCAGGTGCAGAACGTGGCATCTGACGCACGTGTGTGGGGAACCCTTTAAAAGGCTGGAAAGCCGTCTGTTCGTTCTCTTTTCCCCTTCCTCCTGCACAGTGCAATAAAGCTCGCGCTCCACGTGGGTTTTGTTGTGTGTTGCATCCTTTCGTGTCCGAAGAAGAGCAAGCAGAAGAAGCAGCAGAACAGAACACAACCCCTGATGTCTAGCCTGACAGATCTAAATGTATGCGTTGCATTTACTGCCACTCTGAATGGCAGTTCTCATTTTGCCCCTGCCGCTTACATCAAGCCTAACAGTTCCCCCTCTGGATTCTGTTGCTCTCTTCTCCTGTCCCACAGTCTCACCTCATGATCTTATGTTCTTAACTGCACTAGATAGACACAAAATGACCTGTCATTTGGTATCTACAGTGATGTCAAGAATTAGTCATCTGTTCTAGAATGACAGGCATGAACAAGTTAGAATGACACAATAAACCATAGCATGGTACACATGAAGCCCCTTATCACCCTGTTTTATGGATGAGGAAGCGGTCTCAAGGAACATCTGGAGGCATCACAATCCCTGACTTCAAACTCTACTACAGAACTACAGTACTGAAAACAGCTTGGTATTTACATAAGAACAAACAGGAGGACCAACGGAACCAAATAGAAGACACAGATGTTTATCCACAGACCTATGAACACCTGATTTTTGACAAAGAAGCAAAAAGTATAAAATGGAAAAAAGAAAGCATATTTTACAAATAGTGCTGGCATAACTGGACATCAACATGTAGAAGAATGAAAATAGATCCATATCTATCACCATGCATAAAACTCAGGTCCAAATGGATCAAAGACCTCAACCACACTGAACATCATAGAAGAAAAGTGGGAAGTACACTTGAATGCATTGGCATAGGAGACCACTTCCTAAATATAATCCTAGTAGCACAGACACTGAGAGAAATGGGACCTCCCGAAACTGAAAAGCTTCTGTAAAGAAAAGGACATGGTCAACAAGACAAAACGGCACCCTACAGAATGGGAAAAGATCTTCATCAACCTCATATTGGACAGAGGGCTGATCTCCAAAATATACAAAGAGCTCAAGATATTGGTCATCAAAAGAACAAATAATCCAATAAAAAATGAAGTACAGACCTAAACAGAGAACTTTCAAAAGAGGAATCTAAAATGGCTGAAAGATACTTAAGGAAATGCCCAACAACCTTAGCCATCAGAGAAATGCAGATCAAAACAACTCCGAGATTCCATCTTACACGTGTAAGAATGGCCAAGATCAAAAACATTAATGACAACTTATGATGGAGAGGAAGTAGGGTAAAGGGAACACTCCTGTATTGCTGGTGGGTGTGCAAATTGGTGCAGCCCCTTTGGATATCAATATTGTGATTTTTCATAAAATTAGAAAACAGCCTATCTCAAGACCCAGCAATACCACTTTGGGTATATACCCAAAGATGCTCAATCTTACCACAAGGATGTGTGCTCAAATATGTTCATAGAAGCATTGTCATATCCAGAACCTGGAAACAACTTAAATGCCCCTCGACTGAAGAATGGAAAAGGAAAATGTGGTACATTTACACAATGGGTACTACTACACAACAGAAAAAATATGACATCTCAAAATTTGCAGGCAAATGGAAGGATCTAGAAAACATCACATTGAGTGAGGTAACCCAGATCCAGAAAGACAAATATCATATGTACTCACTCATAAGTGGCTTTTAGACATAAAGCAAAGGAAACCAACCTACAATTCACAATCCCAGAGAACTTAGGCAACAATGAGGACCCTAAGAGAGACATACATAGACCTAATCTACATGGGAAGTAGAAAAAGCCAAGACCTCTTGAGTAAATTGGGGTCAGGAGGACCATGGGAGAGGGTAGAAGGGGAGCAGAGAAATATGTAGAGCTCACTAAAACCAATATAAAAGAAAACCTTAAAAGAAAAAAAGAATATTTTCCCCAAGACTATCTGACTATCTCACTCAAAGGACAGAGGCTATTTGATAGTGTGTGTGTGTGTGTGTGTGTGTGTGTGTGCATACATATAGACACCAGAGTGCACAGTTACAGGCTGACTAAGAATATAAATATTTCAAAGCTTTTGTAGAGAAAGTTCATTGTCAAGTCTGTACCATTATATCTTGGGAGCATAGTCAGTGACTGAAAAAAATAAAAGATTTATTACATCTTTGGTGAGAAAGTATTAAAACTTTCTGAGTAAGCCATGGGAGGGCAGTTATCAGGTAAACTTTATTTTAAAGTTACATTTTTATACACAAGTAGCATCTATGTGGCTTTCTCTCCTATAACAAACTTGAGCCCCAGAGATATGGTGAAACAAGTTTGCCTAGGGCCTGCAGAGATGGCTCAGCAGTTAAGAGCAGAGGACTGTGTTTCTGTTCCTAGCACCCACATGGAGGCTCACAGCCACCTGTAGCTCCAGTTCTAGGGGACGTGATGCTGTCTTCTGTGGGCACTGCATGCTCATGAGCCAGAGACATACATACAGGCAATACACACACAGACAATAAAATAAACAAAAGCTTTAAAAGAATTGTATAATGCCCTATGCCATCAAAGGAAGGCCCATTCTGTCATGGAATTCACCTGTCTGCCCACCTCAGAAGAAATAATTTATGCCTTTTTACGTATTTTAAGACCCTTTTCAGTTTATATATACACAAATAAAACATTGCTGTATGAGTCATGATAGTTGTAATGTCATTTATCATGTAAAGTATATTATGCTTGGGTTTTATTTATATGTACAAAATGGAAGACTTGGGAAGAATGTCTAATCTAGAGGTTGACAGTTAAGATTCAGAATTATATCTCAACTCTGAGAAATGCAGCTCCTCTCAGAGCCAGACGCCTCAGACAGAGACGCTATGCTCAGCTCTCCCGGGTAGACTCGACAGCTCTGCTCTCTGGAGCAGAGACGCCAGGCTCCCCTCTCCCAGGAAGCTCTGACCCAGGATGGACGGAGGCTAGAATCTTCCCAATAAGTGCACCTTGGGGTGCTTACACACATTACTAGAAATGGTCTAGTCCAGGTGCGAGAGTTAGCCGAGAAGAGGCTAGATAGAAATGGGCGAAGCAGTGTTTAAATGAATACAGTTTGTGTGTTGTTATTTCGGGCATGAGCTAGCAGGCGGCCGGGGTGCTGGGGACGCAGCCCTGCCGCACCTATTTCAACACAAAGACAAAAGATGAAAACATAACCTGTATAGATATTAAATCCCTGCACAAAGAATAGGCAACAAATAGAGAATTCTGATATAGCGTTATTTTATATGAAAAAGACCTACAGACTAGGTTACCACAGACTCAGAATGCAATAAAAATTCTCACATTTTGTCACACTAGTAATTCTTGTCACTGAAATAGAATTTACTTTCAGAATATTAGGACTTCATCCAAAATATTTTATTTTCCAAAAGATATGCCAATTTGTGGAAAATATACTGCCACTTTTATTTGAGAAAAGACAAAGTCAATGCCTGGCAAATGAAAACCCTTTTGCTACCTTTGGTCAAATATTCCTCACCAATCCTGGGGTTTTGACATGGAGATATGTAGAGATAGTCATTGTCATAGCTTTCTGTGTTCCTTCTGGGAAAATGAACTTTCCAATGAGTGACTCATACTTTAGCAAAGACTATTCACATCAAATATCTTTTCCAGAAGGTTTCAGTTTAAGGGCAATAATAGTCTAACCCCCTCCCTCCGAAATCCACACCCCAAGCCAGGAGATAGCTGTTACTCTGATGCTTTCAGAAGGCTGTTGCTCCCTTTCCTGCCTCCTCCCTGCCCTCTCCCTGCCCCCTCCCTGCCCTTCTTCCTGCCACCCTTTCCAACCCCTCCCTGCCCCCACTCGGCCCCCACTCTGCCTCCTCTCTGCCACCTCCCTGCCCCCTTCCTGCCCCCTTCCCTGCTCATTTCCCTGCCCCCTCCCTGCCTCCTCCCTGCCCCTTACTGCCCCCTGTCTGCAGCCTCCCTGCTCCCTTCTTTGCCTCCTTCCCTGCCCCCTCCCTGCCCTCTCCTTGCCTTCCTCCCTGCCCTCCTTCCTGCCACCCTCCCAAACCCCTCCCTGCCCCTCCCTGCTTCCTCTCTGCAGCCTCCCTGCTCCCTTCCCTACTCCCTTCTTTACCTCCCTCCATGCCCCCTTCCTGCCCCCATCCTTCTTTCTTCCCTCCCAGTTTTATAGCCTAGATTAACCTGGAATTTGGGTTTCTCTTGCCTTACAATCGAGACCTCTGGGATTACAGGCATTAGCTACCACTCTCACCCCTCATTTCCACCTGTACAAATCACCAAATAAGAAAGTTTAGAATCTTTTTTTTTAAACTCATAGACAACCTGAAACTTGTTGTCTTGTTATTTTAAATATGGACATAGTGATTGCTTGAGGCACAATAAAGTGTAAGTGCTGGGAAATGAAATTTCTTTTCAGCAAGAAATCAATATTATATTTGTGCATCTTGGTAGTATTTATTACTGATAATAAAAGGTAGGTAATTGTAAATTTTTCTTGACTGTTTTCCATTTTATTCTATAAGTTAATAACCAGTGTTTTATACAAACACACTGTTTTAGGTAACAGCCACTTGAACAAGAAAGCTAAATTAGTGGGAAGCAATGTACTGATGTTTTTCTGAGAACGTTAAGCCATGGTTTCATTTGAGTCATCTGTCTTTGCTCCGATGTCTACTGTAGCACGTGAGAAGGAGACTCAAGGTCTTAACTCCATTACTGGCTTTATTCAGCGCTGTCAGGCCAAGAAGAGGTGTTTATCCACTAGTGTGTGCTTCTCCAGAGAGACAGGCTCATTGTAATTCTCTCAGCTTTCCTTCCCCAAAGAAATATCTTTATCTCGGATCTGTCTAATTAGCCAATGCACGAGGAACAGAAAATCGTGAGACAGTCACAATGCTCATGGTTGCTGCTCTAAAATAAAAGAAGCAACAACAACAACAACAACAAATCCTCAATAACATTTCTGTCTTTATTTCGTGGTTTACAATGTGGAGCAAAATGGATCAAACAAGCATAGATTTGTGGTAACAGAGATGGTGCTTTTGTACAATATCACACATACTGTGAACCAAAGAAATATTTGTACCACTTCTCCAACGTTGACATTGGAGTGACATTGTAATCCTGGCCATCTGTCTTCCTCCTCTAGACATCGATGAGTGTGCGGTGGTGAACGGAGGCTGCCAGCAGCGCTGTATTAACACTCTGGGCACCTTCCACTGCGTGTGTGATACAGGGTACAGACGCCATGCTGACGAACGCACCTGCATAAGTGAGTAAATATTAGAGCCAGCTTGAAGCCATTTTCAACGAAAATCGACCTGCCCATGCGAGGGGCAGAGGAGAAAGATTTTTCTATTATAAAAAATATCTATAGAAGCTGGTGGCATTCGAGTTCAGTTCTACCTTCTAGAATACAAAAGGCATTTTGCTATTAAAAGATAGACAAAGATGGAGAAAGAAGTGCAGAGATTAAGATGTATAAGCATAAGTTGATACTCCACATATGTGGTTATTTCTATACTGTATAATTTTGGGCATATTTGGTAGAGTATAAATTTGTTATTTATTACTTATACAAACAAGTATGACACCAACCTAAAATGATGGGGTAACTTAAACCATGATAATTACTAGGTACGGTGATCTCATGTAGAACTGTAGTCAGAAATGAATTCAAGACTAAAACTCAGACATCAACAAAATTATAATAGGTTATATTCCAAAGAACTTAAAGTTACCCAAGTGCACTTAAGACTACACATATTTAATATAGGTTACAGCATATTCATTCTGCCACAAAATGCTCTAAAATGTAATTTTGGAGCAGTAAAATGATCATTTATCTATTCATGTACATGATTTCAAGATTATGGATTTCCTGAAATAAGTAAATGCTACTTTTGGAAATGAAAAGAAAGAAATAGAGTTTTAAGAATGCTTTTCCTCATAAGACTATCAAGATTCCTTGTTTTCTCTGAAATAGTCTAAATAAAAGTGTTTTATTTTTCAGCGAGTTATGATTTTCTCCTGACATAATGATACATTCCGCCTTTATCTCAGTTCCCTGTTTAAAGTCATTATTATATTAACAACTTAGCACCTGGTATAGGACAGTTTCATTACTTTGTTTATATAAATTTTATTAACCATTCTTTCCTTACCTAACTGTTGTTAGTAGCTTACAAAGTATTTTACAATGTGAAGGAGCGTGGGCGCACATACGCCTTCTGCCCTTCCTATCAGGTGTGAGAGGAGATCAGCAAGCAGACAAGGATGCTCTAGTCATGATCTGCTCTTGATGGGAGCAAGCAGGCTGTGAATGTGAGAAAGAACGGACAGAGAGGGGCAAGAGGGAAGAGAGGTCCCTTTTCAAAGTCAGATGAAGGCAAAAATAGAAGGCAGACCCTAATAGCTAGGAAGTCGAATCAACATGGTGGTGGTCGCGAAAAGCTCTTGGGGCAGGTCAGTGACCCCAGCAGATTTATTCAATGGAAACATCCTCTTGTTTTTGCAAGATCAATGGCATTTCCATCCCTAGGTCATGTGCTACTAGCATCCCCTCAAACTGCTGCCCAATCCACAGCTGTGCAGGAGCAGCAGGGGCTGATGTATGCAAATGAGATATTTGTTGGGAAAGGACAAACTTAAGCCAGTGAAAGTTTTCTCTAAAGTAAAATCATTTTTGAAGTAATGGTTTATATGAGTCAGTAATACTGGGTCTTTGTGGAAAGGCAAAATAAACAGCAAGCGGAACTAACTTTTGTCTGGGTGTAAAATTAGTTTTCTAAACTCTTAGCAATCAGTAGCTGCTCCAACTAGCCGCTCTTCTCCCCTTTGCCATCATTGTTATTGTGTTAATGACATTGGGCAAAATTGAGCTTCATTGGATTGGGATATTTTGGTTTACCCCAGCTATTTCTTGTCCTTAGGAGCCACATCTAACTGCCTATACATGAGACTGCTTTGACAGCAACTTAGCCTCTGCTCTGTATGTGGGTCAGGGGACAACCTCTGGCACTGTCCTCACAAACTCTCTTCATTGCCTTTGAGGCAGATGCTCTCGTTGGCCGAGAGTCACCAACTAGCCCCAATGAGTCCCAGGGGTTAGCCTGTCTCTTCAGCAGCCCAGATGTGAAGTGCAAGTATGCACCACCATGCCACACATTTCTAAATGTGTCCTGGGCATTTAACTCCGGTTCTCATCTTTGTGAGGCAAGCATTTTAGTGACTGCGCTATAACCCTGTCTTCTGGCCTTCACAATCACATATATACAAATGCACATGTAAAATTGTATATGCATGTGCACACATGGTTCGTTGTAGTCAGAGACTGCTTGTTTGTTTCCCGTCTGCCCGGTCACGAAATAATCACACTGGAATTATATTAATTGCAACACTGCTTGGCCAATAGCTCTGGCGTATTCCTAGCTAGCTCGTACATCTTAAAGTAACCATTTCTATTAATCCATGTATTACCATGTGGTTGTGGTCTACTAGTAAGGTTCCATCCAGTGCCAGGCATCTGTCTCCTGAGGCAGCTACATGATGACTTTTTGACTCTGCCTACTCTCTCCTCCTCTATCTGCTTGGAATTCCCGCCTTGCCCTATTCTGAGCTGCAATAGGCTTAAAGCAGCTTCTTTTTTTAATTTTTTATTTATTTATTAAAGATTTCTGACTCTTCCCCGCCACCGCCTCCCATTTCCCTCCCCTTTCCCCAATCAAGTCCCCCTCCCTTGTTAGCCCAAAGAGCAATCAAGTTTCCCTGCCCTGTGGGAAGTCCAAGGACCACCCACCTCCATCCAGGTCTAGTAAGGTGAGCATCCAAACTGCCTAGGCTCCCACAAAGCCACTTCGTGCAGTAGGATCAAAAACCCATTGCCAATGTTCTTGAGTTCTCAGTAGTCCTCATTGTCCACTATGTTCAGCGAGTCCAGTTTTATCCCAGGCTTTTTCAGATCCAGGCCAGCTGGCCTTGGTGAGTTCCCGATAGAACATCCCATTGTCTCAGTGTGTGGGTGCACCACTCGCGGTCCTGAGTTCCTTGCTCGTGCTCTCTCTCCTTCTGCTCCTGATTTGGACATGAGATTTCTGTTGGTGCTCCTATGTGGGTCTCTGGCAGCTTCTTTATTAACCAGTGGCATTCACAGCATACAGAGGGAGTCCCACATCAGTCGCTGATGTCCTTAAGCAGCACATTTCTCATATCGTATCACCTTGCACCTTTCTGAAGGCAGCATCAGGTACTCTACTGGGGAGAAGCACTCTCCATGAGGGCATCACAGCAAATGAAGTCATTGTTGAGTAGTAGAGCCTAGACACAGCATGGTGAAACCAACAGGAGTGGGGTCCAGACACTCGCATAATGAATAAGATGAGTTGGGAAAAAATGAAAAGCAGAGACTACGTTTTAGCAAGCTTAAACAGAGCAGCAGTATCCGTGCTTACATGAGTTTGTGTGCCAGGTCTTATCTATGCAGACTCAGGACTGTAGCTCACGTGGGAACGTGAGCTGCAGGAAGTCCCAACATCTCCACATCCTGTTTCCCTGACGAAGAAATGGATAAATCACTCTTAGAATGACTTCAGCACTATCATGTTAATATTTTACAGAGTTCACAAAATTATGAACTCATTATAAGCTATCTGCTGAGAAAAAATCTCTACTGGATTGTGCATATCTACAACCCTTCTTTATAACTCTTATTTTATTTAAAAATAGTTAAGAAACATGGACTTTTACAAGCGCAAGCAGGAGAATAAAATGTTAGAACTTTATGATTAGTTTAATAATAATAAAAAAACCAGTGGGTACTTAAATGATTTGATTATATATGCATACTTAGGTGCTCTTTTGAAAACAGTTTTCCATATATCATTGAGCTGTATTTAGGAAGAATTTGAGGAGTGATGGAGCCCATTTTCCTATCTCAAAGATAAAAAGTTTCAGAGCCAAAGATGTCAAAAGACTTTCATGGAGTAAGAAAAGAGTTTTCTGAAAAATCTACTTAAGTTCACTTCGGATGTTTTCTTTAAATTTCTGATAAATGCAAATGAAGCATAGCTCACAAAGACACTGCTAAATCTAACTCATGGCCCATATTAGGAAATAAAACTTTCACCACAGCTATTGATAACATAAGTCAACATGATGTCATCAGCCTGGACGGAAGTGCCTGTGTGCCACCTCCCTCTGCAGTTCTGTGATAGGCTCCGCAAGAGCTTGACACTTCCATTCTCTGTCACCCTTTCTCTCTCTGGACTGCACTTTCCTCTGAACGTAGGACATAGCTGAGCCCCAAGTCTGTCTTTCAAAGCTCATTTTATTAAGGTTTCTCTGTGATACTAGCTAATGACATTCTCCCCAATGTCATGGTGTTCATGCTTTTTAAGTGTAAAGCATAGCACACATGTTTTGTTAGCTATAAATATGTATATATCCTATTTATTCTTATCTACATATTCTTATATGTGTATACAAGAAGCTGGCCTTTGTGGCCAGACAAAAGTCAATGATAACGTCCTGTTAAATACAAGGCATGTTGTTCGCATTTTCTTTTAGGCTCCTGACACTGTTGGTCACTATTTTTTTTTTCTAAATCTCCCATTGGCTTCTTGGCAGTGCACTGTCCACACTCAGTGGCTGCATTGCTGGGCTGTTTTGGTTAGCGCAGTTCTGACGTTCCATATCTAGCACCCTTCTCTCTCTCTCTCTCTCTCTCTCTCTCTCTCTCTCTCTCTCTCTCTCTCTCTCTCTCTCTCTCTCTCTCTCTCTCTTTTCTTCCCTTCCTCCCTCCCTCCCTCCCTTCCTATCTCTTTCTTTCTTTTCTTAGTTCACCCAAAGAATTTGCTTCCTAGGGAAAGATATGAACTTGTTCCAGAGCTCTAAGCCTTGGGACTTTGGCAATGTCCTCTGTTATAAAATATAGCATCTCTGTGTACTTTTCAGTTGGCTATTGTCTTATTATTGACATATATATTAGAACCTAAATAATGGTAATAGGAAATGACAGCGACCATTTCCAGTCATTGTTTTTGAATGGCTAGGGAACAGAGACTAATGAAAATCACCTAAACTTTTAGTATTTGGTTATATAATTCACATTTTTAGTAACTTCTAAAGCTTATATACAATAAGTTGGCATACCACTTAAATTGTCTTGAATTTCCATTGTTAATACCAGCCTCAGAAAAATGTTCATCTCAGCTATCCGTTTATAAGCATATCTGTCCTCTGGTGTGTTTGTTGAAGTCAGTCTTCTCAGAGAGATGAGATAATTAAACCACTGAAAACTTAAATGCTTTCCCTCCTTTGCACCTTCTGCACGTAAGATGATTCCTATTTCCCCGAGAAATAAACAAATGCAGTCACAGATGTCCACAATGAAAGGCCTCAGAAAAAGGAGGCTTTTAATTTTTTCAGTCTTTAGAACAGTCATGGCTCCATGCTACTTACTTGGAAAAAGTCAGAAAGTGTCTTTATTTATTATCTCCTCTTTGGTCCCATTAAATGAAGAAAAGAGTAACAGTCCTCTACTGTACAATTTTATGTGGCTATCACATTGTCATACTTCAGTTACATATATTTAAATGTCACTGTTGTATTTTAATAAATTACAAATACGAAGACATTGGGCAACAAGGATGATCTAGATGCACAGCTAAGAAGCTTCGAAGTGGTACCCTTAGTGAATCTCTGAGCTTAAACATCCTTGCATGAGCCATTTATGAGCTCTGTCTTTTAAGATAATGCTGAATTTAAAACCTTGAAAATGAGAAAACCATTAGATGTGCCGGCCTTCGCACAATGGGCTTCTTTGTTTCCTCTGTGCTCTGATGGTGTCTGGGTTTCATTGCATGTGAGGAGGAGGAGCTTCTAAGAAATGCAGAGAGACTGACTGCCTTCATACTGGAGAAGGAGGTTAAAGACTTCATTGTAACTACCTTTCAATTAACTGCATTATTTATGAAGAGAAATTAGAAACAGAATTCATTTAGGATGACAGCTGATGTGTTGAGCGGGTCTATGTCAGGTTAGAAAAGTTGTTTAGTTTGTCAGATTGATGGCATTTCTCCGTCATTACCAAATTCATCAGCCTTGCAATATTAAGCACTTTAGTGTGGTGGGCGCTAAATTTAGTCCTTGAAAGTTGAATTTGAGAAGTACTTCCCTTCTGCCTCTTCATAGCCATTGTGTGGCCTTTGAAGAAGATTAAGAATTCATCAAGTTTTAATCCAATGTTGAGTTTTAGGATCAATTCAACATTTGTCCACTCAAATATCAGGAACACACTGAGATCTTTTCTAGATATTTTTTTTCTCTGCACTTTTTTCTCAGACTTGAAACTACGGAAGTGAAGCCTGGCAGTTTTGAGGGACTGAGGTCTCGGTTCTGGCTACACCATAGGAAAGCTGAGGGGTCTCAATGCACTTCTTTTGTCCCTCTCATTTTCAGAATCTGTTTCATCTCCATTTTTCCCTCTCTATCTCTAATCCTATCAGGACAACAACTCACAAAATCAATATTATGCATTGCTCATGAGCATGTCCATCATAAAGGAAAATATCATTACCTCCTCCCACTTCCGCAAAAAATAGATGCGGCTAGGCTGTGGTGGCTCACGCCTTTAATCTTAACACTCAGCAGGCAGAGGCAGGTCTACAAGAGCTAGTTCCAGGACAGGAGCCAAAGCTACACGGAGAAACCCTGCCTCAAAAACAAAACAAAACAAAACAAAAAAAAAAAAAAAAAACAGAAAACAAAACAAAAAAAAAAGAGGAAATTAAGAGTGATGCCTGTAGAGTATGGAGGAGACCTAGTATGGGTTCTGGGGCTAAAGTGTAAATAAGAAAGGTTCTTTGAGGACCATGGAGTGATGATCTCCAGTTTCTGTGCCTATGGTTAGGACAGGCAGATCACACACCCACATGCACACACACGGAACATATGTACACACTTTCTTACATGGACATAAAAGCCTAATAGTGAAATGTTCACATGGTGGTCTCCACAGATGGCATTTCTCCTTCGTCTCTAAAGAAAAGTTGTCTTCACATAACGTATTTTTATGGCATTTTCTTCTACTTATAAAATATTTATTATATACAATATCAAATTTAAAAACCCAACATAAAGAGCGATTTTTCCTGTGTTACCTAGCTGACTTTCTAGTTCATGGTATAACAGCCGAGAATAAGATGAACTTTAAAATGAAGACATTAAGTTCATAGCTCGCACACAACAGATCCCCAGTAAATCGTGGCTCAGACCAATGATTTTGAGCTGTTATGCATCTACTCCATCATTTCCCGACGGAGCACTTATCCAAAGTAGAAGTGCTGAGCATGAGGGAGTTTTAATTGTGTATAACTGAAAGTGTAGCATGTTAACTTTACGCTCTTCATTTACGAATGTGTATTACGACCCTCGGGATTTGAGAGGGAGGTAATCTGGGAAGAAAACATACAGGGAAAGTATCTGTCCCCTCTTTGTAGGCTAAGAACAGTAACTTTCCTACAGTGATATATATAGACTATGTGAGCTGATCTAGTTACTTCATATGAATAGCTCAGTTTAGCAGCATGGAGCCCATGAGAAAAAGTAATAAATCTTGTTTCATCACTTACCAGGTAAAATCCTAAGTGGATATGTAACAGCGAGAGGCACTCAGAAATTATTAGCTGGCACCTTTTTTTTGGTCATAGCCATAGGACCAAATACAATAACAGGTGGTCAGTCCTTGTAAATCTAAATTTTGATGAGCCATGACAATGGATGAGTGCTTGTAGATACTAGATTATGGCGGAATTTGAAAACTCAAATTTAACATCACAGGAAAAGAAGCTCAGTTACTGATTTTGTACACCTTACCCACAATTCTAGTGCAATACTGTTGGTGGTGAATGACAGAATTCAGTGTTGTTGGTTTGGTTTGGTTTCAGAACAAATCGAATTCTTAGCTGAGGGCCCTTCATAGTTTGATCACACCTAGAAATCTGGGGATTTATCCTAGGACCTGGCCCTTTGCTCAGGGGCAAACTCGCTCTCTGCTGTTTTCCTGATGAAACTCCACCACTGGGTTTATTCCATCCTGCCTCTCCTCCTTCTTCATCTTCCTTTTATTAAAATTACATTTGCTTTCTCTTTCATAGCATATCCTGATTACGGTTTCTCCTCTTGCTACTTCTCCCATTTCCTCCCCATCAGCCTCCTACCCCGATTTGGATCCACTCTATTTTTGTCTTTCATTAGAAAACAAACAAGCTTATATAGGATTATAATATAATACAGTATAATATAACATAATATGACATGATAAAAAAAGCTGACACATTAGAATTGGATGGGAAAAACCAACAGAGAGAAAAGAACCCAGGAGGAGACACAAGAATCAGAGGCTCACTCATCCCCATGCTCAAGAGCCTTATATAACACTAAGCTAGAAGCCATAACATACACAGAGGACCTGGTGCAGACCTGTGCAGGCCCTGTGTGTGCTGCTTCAGTCTCTGTGCGTTCGTGTGAGCTTTGATCATTTTTTTTTTTCAGAGAGTTTGTCGTCCATCCTTCTTGGTGTCTTTCATCCCATCTGGCTCTTACACTCATTTGCTTCCTCTTCCTGGGGGCGGGTTCATTGAACCCCAAGGCTAGGGAGTTGATGCAGACTTCCTGTGTAGGGCTGAGCATCTCAGCATCTCCACCTCTCACTCTCTGAGTAATATTGCTAAATCTGTGTTTGTTCCCATCTGCTGTAAGAGGAAGCTTCTGAAAGCCGAGCACAGAATGTCATTAGGAGTCATTTTTATCATTGATGGTGTTTTGTTTTGGTTTTAGTTTTAACAGTACTGTTTGGTTTTACCCTAGGTTCTTGAGCTATCTAGTCTCAGATTCTTGGTCACCTAAGCAGTATACTATGTGGGTCTTATTTCCATGGAGTGGGCTTAACTCATATCAATATTGGTTGGTTACTCCCACAAAGCCTTGGGCTGCCATTGCCTTAGCACATTTTGCAGACACCACTGCAGATCTAAGGGTTTGTGGCCTGCGTGGTGTTTTTGGGTCTCCTTTGGTAACATGGAAAGTAACTTCCTGTACCAAAGATGCTAGAACACACAAGTGCCTTCAGAGGCCATAATTTTGTAGTCATGATTTCAGATATGTAAGATCTGTGAAAGTAGCTTAGGGCAGCTGGCAAGATGGCTCAGTGTTTAAGAACACTTGTTGCATCTGTAGACAAGCAGAGTTCAGTTAGCAGCACCCATGCCAGATGGCTCAGAACCATCTATGACGTCTCTGCAGGGTTTTGATGCCCCTCCTGGCCTCTGCAGGCACTACTACAAACATGAACATGCACAGGTTGAGACATATGGTTGATGAAAATGAAAATGAAAAATCTTTAAAAGCTCTAGCACAGAATCCCTCACAGTGGAAGATAAAGGCTCCATCTTGCCTGGGCCTCACATAAGACTCATGTTGTGTTTAATCTCTGCAGTCGTGACTGAGGCAGTGTTTTTATCTAGTGTCATGTATAGAATTAGTGTTCAACAAATAAAAATTCCTGCAAAAGGCTTTGCTTTTTTTGGAGATGGATATTTTCTCTGTCTTGTGATCTTCTTTTAATTTGATTTAAAGAGTTAATGGTGCTTGCCTTTGGCTCCAAGGAAACCAAGAGAAATATTGAAGTTTTAATTAAAGTGATTCCATTTAACTTATATTCTTAATTTAGAATCTTAATTCTTTTTTTAAAATTTTTGGATGGCTATTTATGTATTTTCTCTCTTTGCTTAAATCTTATTGTTAGCAATTAAAATATACATTTTTATTTACTCTGTATCATGTCTCAAGTCCTCTATCCAAGTTGATACAAATATAAATGTGATTTTTTTTAAAAAAAAGCAATTCAATTCAAGTCTGTCCTTACCAACCAACCAGCCTCCTATAAAAAATCAAGTGACATCATGGACAATATTTGAAACCATAAGTATACTACAGATGTACAAAGACCAACCAACTGTATCATTTATATATGGGTCCTCTGAAGTATTAGGTGATTCTGTCATTGCCAGTGAAAAGAGAGACAGCATGATAGAAGAACAAAGGTTTTTCTGCATGTCATATGACTAGAAGAATAGCTTGAATTCACAGAGCCTCGCTGAGTGACCACTCCACTAAGGACAGGATTTTTGTGGTTATTAATGAGAGTCAAGGGCAAAGAATGGCTTAAGCTCATTCATGTCTCCAACCAGAAGACACAGCAAAATCAGGAGTATATCAGGAAACCAGCTGTAAGATGGTCCATAGCTCTAAATGTCAGAGTTGAAAGGGCAAACAGCAAAGAGCAAAGTTAGGGTTAAAATTTGAGCAAAGGATAAAAACAGACAAAAAAACACCATGAACTGAGACGCTGAAGCCCTACTAGGAAACCTAAGTAAGACAGACTGCTGATGCAACCTTCTGGATCATACGGCGCCTGCTCCTGTAGGCTGGTGAGGAATACTGGGATATGGGAAATTCCCTGGGAATTCCTCTGGACTGAGAGGTCATGGGAGCTGAGCAAATGTAGCCCCATCACCCAGTGTCCCAACGTTTAAACAATTACAGAGATGAAACACTTTGGAGTCCTGATAATTGGGCTTGGCCTGCAGCTTTGGTCATGTCCATCGGCATTAATGATTACCATACTTTAAAAATATTATCTCTAGGCCTCTCAGTCATCTCATAAGGCAGGTATTATTTACCATCACTATTTGTGGCAGACTGGACCTGCTGTGTCCTAGAGGTCAACGTCAGAGTTTCAGAATAGGACTTGGGTTTGCAGGTTCACAAATTACTGCTCCTGGCACCTTAGGGGAGCAGACTAGACTATGATTTACACTTTTTGAGATGAATACAGGGCATAGATGACAAGGGAATGCATCTGCCACGTAATTGTGACAAAATTCTCTCTTCTCAGTTTTATACCATGGTGCTCTCGAGTCTTACTTCACGTTCCGCTTTGGAGTTTAAGGAAATCCTCTATTTGTGTTAAAGAATAAAACTTGATTCATGACATCGGTACCTCACAGATTCTGTTTAGGTGTAGCATGTTAGCCATCTAGTTGACCATTAATCAAGTCAACTCTGCTTATGAGGGACCCACCGAACATGTCTTTGGGGGGGAGGCTCAGTTGTTGAATCCTGTCGTGTTTAAACAAACAAAAGGCATGTCTACTACAAGTGATGTGTTTGAATCGTATTATTAAGGCTTTATTTATTTATTTATTTATTAAAGATTTCTGACTCTTCCCCGCCACCGCCTCCCATTTCCTTCCCCCCTCCCCTTATCAAGTCCCCCTCCCTCGTTAGCCCAAAGAGCAATCAAGTTTTCCTGCCCTGTGGGAAGTTCAAGGACCACCCACCTCCATCCAGGTCTAGTAAGGAAGGAAAAGACAGTAAAATGTAAAGGGTTCATATTGGTTCATGTGATAAGTGGGTTCAGCATATGCAGAATTAAGGAGCCTGGTAAAGAAATTATTGTATGAAGATTCAGTATGAAAATAATGGGGCTGGAGAAATGGCTGTGCTTGCTATACAAGTATGAGGACTTCAGTTGGGATTCTTAGAACCTACATTAAAAGTGAGGCATGGTAATCGACGATTGTAATCCCAGTGCTGGGGAGTCAGAGACAAAAGGGCCCCAAGAGCTCCTGACCAGCCCGTCTGGATGAACTGGTGAAGGTCCAGGTTCACTGCGAGATTTATCTCAAACAATGAAGTAGACAGTAACTGACAAAAATATATGATGTCAGTCTCTCTGCATACACACAGTACATAGACACCTTCACACACATATACATCCACCCAAGAATATGCGTACATGTATAGCCTCCAGATGGGGACACACACACACACACATATACAAAGACTGGACAGTGTTTCTCCCACAAGATCCAAAGATAATCTAAAAAGACCCAACACCAGGCATGAAAGCCCTCTTTTCAGTTGTTGGCTAGGGTTGTTTAAGAGACTCACAAAACATCACAGGCTATTGTTACCTCCCTCGGCTGCTATGGAAGTGCAAGGGAAATCACTACAGCTGAAGGCACAAAGCACTTTCGATACAGGGCCCAGAGGCCCCAGAACTAGAACTGACCTGAAAGCCTCCTACCTGAGGACCAACTCCCATGTTACCAGAAGGCACTATGATGCAAGTTTTCAGAGGAGAAAAGCCACCAACCGTCCAACCCAACTGTAATGCCTGTGAAATACAACAGCAACTAGTATAGCACAATAACCCTAAGGGCGAAACAGGAGCATCCATATGTTGGCAGTAACCAATAGCTCTCTAGTTTGAATAAGACCCACTGTGCTAGTTTGAATGTATTTGGCCCCCTAAGCTCATAGGGAGTGGCACTATTATGAGGTATGGCTTTGTTAGAGTAGGTATGGCCATGCTGGAGGAAGTGTGTCACTGTGGAGGTGGACTTTGAGGTCTCATATATGCTCAAGTAACGCCAAGTAGTTCAGTTCACTTCCTGTTGCCTGTGCAAGATGTAGAACTCTCAGCTATCTCTCCAACACCATGTCTGCCCGCACACTGCCCTGTCCTACCATGATGATAACAGACTGAATCTCTGAACTGTAAGCCACCCAATTAAATGTTTTCCTTATAAGAGTTATCATAATCATTGTGTCTTTTCACAGTAATTGAAACTCTAAGATACCTACCCATCAACAGATAAATCTTGCCTAATACTCAAAACCTGTCCACCTACCCAGGGCAAGCTGAAGTCATGGGTCTTAGGGGAAAACCTACAGTGACCCCTAAGCCAGCATAGGCTATAAAAATGTCATAGTTGACATTGTCACAGAGTATCAAAGTTAACTTTATTGAGTCTATATAATCTTTTGGACAAACATTATAAACATCAAGTCATAAACCTTTACTCTCTCATTTAATAACTTCATGATTTGTAAAACAACACAGGGCATTTCAGGATTTATTCTTGTTTGGTATTGTGAAATTTGAAACTTTCACATAACATGGTTCCAGCATTACCAGAAGTTTTACCAAGTTGGTCTCTACAAAATGAAGTTCATAGATTATAACCCAACAGCACAGCTGTGATTTGCTGGCTTTGCTTTGCCGTATCCTAGGATCCATATTCGTTTCTTTTGGATGTTAATACAATACATGATTCAAAGTTTTAATATTTAAAAGGGAATGATTTGACTGACTTTCTGCCTCCAATATTTTTTTATATTATATATTGGGGGGAGGGTAACAGGTTAACATTTTTCCTGGACTCAGTAAAAATAATGCAAATTATTTTTTGTACTAAGCCTGATTAATGAGCCCTCTTTTCTCTATGGAGAAGCTTCTGATTCCTCAAAGTTGCATTTTAAAAGTCAAGTCAGGAAGCAGTCTAGTTTCAACATGGTCTTACTTATAAAAGAAAGTGATTTAATAATCTTCATTTCTCATTATAAGTTCCATGAGACCATGTAGTAAAAGACATTTTTTTTTTCATTTCTTGGTTTGGAAATTTGGCTTGCAAAGCAAAATATCACACAGGCAGAGAACAAAGGATTATAATGCGGAAGGAAAGAATCTGTAGTTGGCTTCTTACCTGCACCCCAAATGTTGAGACAGACTGTCCTGCCTTAGTTACACCCTTGATTAAGCCCAAGGTACAAAGAATTTCAACTTGTATGGAATCATTGAACTACAAAATGTAAGGTGTGGGAGGGCAGGCTTCGGTGCTCTGCCTGACTGACATGTTTGCTAACTCGTCTCCTTGTAGCCAGCATACATTAGTACATGCAGACTCCAATGCTGTAGGATGTACTGTGCAACAGAAGCAAAAATTATGAGATCAAGCATAATTGGTATTCCACATGACCCATTAAAACAGGTCTCATTTAATGCACTTTCAGTAGGCTAGCCTGAATGGAGGCACCTTTTTCCACTTTGCAGCGAGACTGAGCAATTCCCTCAACCATCCCCATCCGGAGGACCTTGAACTGAGAGCACATGTTTAATGATGCCCGGACTAGCTATTGATTAAACACTGACAATGTTCAGAGGAATTGAGAATCAAAAAGCCTCCCCCATGGCCAGCTCTGCCATGCTCACTTCTTAATAGATGGCAAAGGAGGGTTCTAAATGAGATCTGCCGCCCTGAACATCCTCAGAACTCCACAGGAGTGGGATTAATTTCTGCTTTGCAGTCCTTTGCCGCTGCCATGTCTAAAATGTCCATCATGCTGCAGGAATGAATACAGATGTCCCTCCTTTTTAATTTTTCATTTTTGTAGTCCTCATTTTTGAGTAAAAATAATTATATTACTTCATTCCATTCAGTGATCGTATATCAAATGTGTAATAATCAAAGCTTACTCTTAATAAATATATAAACCAAGGCAAAGACAGTTCTTGGGGGGTTAATTTATCTGAATACTCATTTCCTGTGTCGAATCAAACAAACAAACAAACAAAAACAAGGAAATGGCTAAAAGAAAGTGAATAATGAATGAAAATATCATGGGGAGATCTCAAAGGCAGGTCAGGATCTGCCAGAGGTGCAGATATTTTTAAGATGCTCTTTTGTCTGCGTGGAAAACTGTGACCCAGAACTGAGCATTGAAGCTGTAAAATATGTGGTTTCCAATGATGGAAACACCCAACTGTTTTAACTTCAACAAACACGGAGGGCACACCTAGAGGGTGTCGGGGATGTTGCCTAAGTCTTCCCCTTTTAAAGTTATTTAATCCCTGCAACAATCCTGTGAAATACTCATTAGAATACTTTTAAAGATGTGAAACTGAAGCGTGGAGGAATTAAATAAATCTCCTTATTATCAAACCCTCAGTAAACAGGTGAGAACAAAGGCATGCGGCCAGAAGCTGTCAGAGCTAGCTGCCAACCCAGATGTTTTGATTAACAGTCTAGTGAGCTGATGATCCCAAAACATCTTTCTTAGCTTAATAATATTTAATGAAAGGTTCAATGGAAAGCTTGGATTTTTAAAGTAGCTATTTGTTCTTTAAATATTTTTATTTATGACTTTTTTGTTAAAGGTTATATGCCTAGGATAAAAAAAATAAGGAGGTTGTAAGTATAAATATTGTAAAAGCAATCACAACCTGCCACTAAAAGGAAGCCATTGTTAATATCTAGACTTTTGCTCCAATCTTTTTGTCTGTCGGTTACTTTCTGATTGAGCCTTCACCAATTTTGTAATAAAGGCAGAGATCACACATCACATACATTCACATGTACCTTCATATATACAGAGATATATAGATATATTTTAACTTAAAACTATTTACTAAGAACATTTAGAGACTAATACTTCTGTATGTTTATGTAAGCATATATATTGTGAAAAGTTTCTATCTTTTCAATACTGTTATTTTTTGTAGCTGTTATTAGAAATAATATCTTCCTGAGAAATTGTCAATAGATGTTTATTTATAAAAAAGGTGAAACAATGAATATATATTTAATAATGAATATATATTTAATTTTTTAATCTTTATTCCTTTAGTCAAAATTTTAGTGGAAATTCTTTTTTTTTCTTTTCTTTTTTTTTTGATTTTCGAAACAGGGTTTCTCCGTAGCTTTTGGTTCCTGTCCTGGAAGTAGCTCTTCTAGACCAGGCTGGCCTCGAACTCACAGAGATCCGCCTGCCTCTGCCTCCCTAGTGCTGGGATTAAAGGTGTGCGCCACCACAGCCCGGCATAGTGGAAATTCTTAATCCATTACAATTTCATAATGCTTTCCGCCTTACCACTATTGGCACCAAATTTCACTGTCCTTTTCAGCCTCTTACTGAGAAAACAAGTGAGACTGTACTCATCATTATTTCTTTTCTCAAGTTCAGATTCTAAAATTTTTCCCTAACTTTTCAAAATTGTGAATTTCATCTTAAGGTATTTCAATGCTTTTAATGAAAGCAGAATATCACTTTGCCCCTCCTTTCCTCTCTCCAGCCCCTCCAAGCTTCTCTCCCTCAATCACTCTCACTAACCTCCCCTTCTCAAGTTGAAAGTCTCTTATTCTTTGATCATTATTGCTAATTGTGTGTGTGAGCATATATATATATACATATATATATATATATAAGCACTATATATACATATATAAATGCATGCATACACACACACATACAATCTACTGGGTTCATTTTTTTGGCATTTATGGTCTTAGGGCTTGCCATTCTACAGTGGACACCCATTAAGGAGACTCACTCCTAGAAGAGGCTAATGCTCCTTCTCCCCGTAATCATTAGTTCCTTGTAGTTCTTTTTTGAAGGTGGAACCCTGCCGTGGGACAATGGTCCATACCCTGTCACTTGTATTTTAAATAAACGTTGGTTGGCCAATAGCCAGGCAGGAAGGTGAGGTGGAGCAATGAGAACAGGAGAATTCCGGGAAGAGAAAGAGTCAGTCTGCAGTCATCACTTAGACAGAGAGGAAGCCAGACACAGATCAAGCAACATGTGATTGCCTCCCTGAAAAAGGTGCTAAGTCACATACCTAACACAGACAAGAATTATGGGCTAATATAAGTTGTAAGAGTTAATAAGAAGCCTGAGCTACTAAGGCAATCAGTTTATAATTAATGCAGACCTCTGTGTGTTTCTTTGGGGCTGAAGGACTACGAGACCTGGTGGGACAGAAACTTCAGTCAACAGAACCTTGTAAAAATTTCCCCATTTCATGCTAACACATCATTGATTTTGCCATTGTTCCAGTCTTGTCTTTGTACCTGTTTCTGGGAGAGAATGTTTCACAGCAGGCTTCCTGCTGTTTAGTTTTTTCCAATCTTATTTCACACTCTTCTGTGATATTGCCATCCTGAGTCACAGATACAGGAGCTGTGATGTAGATGCATCTCTTGGGGCTAGGCTTCCACTGTTGATCTCTGTGTTGTACGCAATTGTGATTTTCTGTGCTTGTCTCAGTTTGCTGTAGAGCTGTTTCTTTGATGAGACATGGTAGTACCTTCACTTATCTGTGATTAGAAGGATAAGATTTAAAAAGCAGTAAGAAATTATACTACTCTGGCAAGGTGGCAGTAGTAGATTATTTTCCAAGGCCATGGCCTCATGAGCCCCTGGAAGCTGCCTAGGTTTCCAGTACCAGGCATGATTTATCTCCTGTTGAGTAGGCTTTAAGTCCCTAAGTGCCACCAACATGTGAGTGCCACTAATTGTACCTTAAAACACATCTTGCCATGTAATGGCTTATGGGTATTACAGTGGGTAGCTGTTAATTGCTTCTGTCCTTGGAAAGTGTGCACAGAATTTTCTAGAATCAGGGGAGCTAGACCATAGGAAAGAGGCTTTCAGATCAGATCCATCTTAAGCCATCTGAGTCCTGCTTTAGCAAAAGAGACCTATCCTCAATCCCCAAAAGACAGCCAAGGACGACTGCAATAATCTGTATTATTTGTGGAGGATTTTTTGAATATTCTGACCAATCATTCAAAATGAGATTCCTCATGCCTACTATTGGAGTTTTTGTTAATCTGTGGTTCTAGCCCAAGTATGGGGGTGAGTGGGATGGGGAGTATATAAGTACACTTACGTGTATTGTGTATAATCTTAGGTAAATATTAAATAATATGAGTATTGAGGCACTACCCAACAACCTTGGTGTTATTTAATATAATCTTTTCTTGGTCTGTCTACTTACCTGAAAATTTCATTATTTCATTTTTCTTCACACCTGAATAGTATTTCATTGTACATGTGTATCATAATTTCATTATCCACTCATCAGTTGAGGGAAATTTAGCTTGTTTCACTAGGGCAACTTTGAACATTGCTGAGCAAGTATATTCTAGCTAGGATGTCAAATATATTCTTTGATAAAGAAAATTATAAATATAATTTTTACAAATATTTCACTATTTAAGATTCTATAAATAGGGAGAACCAAACCCTCATTTTGAGAATAAAAGCAACATATGTGTGTGTGTTTCTAAGTAAACATGGAAATAAGAGAATATGCATCAATATAGGAAAACACAGAAAACTGAAACATGCAAAACTAAAGCTGAAGCACATCAGCATTAGCACTCTGTCAGCTCCTGCCATGTTGTTGCAGTGAGTGGAAAATGAGTTCTGGGGTCTGTGCAGGCCTGGGGGTCAGGAGTGGGTAAATGGAGGATGCCAGGGTTTCAGTGCCCACACTTCTGCTATCATCAGTCTGTCTGTCTGTCTGTCTGTCTTCTATCTGTCTTGAGAAGAAATGCTTATGATAGAAGAAAATACAATAGTTGATGATTGGAGAAAGAGTGATTGCAACACCTAGAAGTCACAATCTGAAAGGCAACTATTAGCTCTACTGCAGCATAAGCCCTGAGATTTTATAGTTTGACCATGAAAGCAAAGTGATCATTCTATTAGCAACTGCTAGGTGTCTGCTTGAACTGAGCATGGTTATATAACCAATTGAATAGTTGACATCTAGTGGTTGCCCACGGCTTCTTTTTGTTTGTGTTGTAATTTGTTTCCTTAGTTTTATTCATATTATATCATGTATCCCATAGATTATATATTATAATATGTATTACCGTAGCCATAGCTAGCCAAAGATGGGAACGAGTGCTGCTCTGAAAGAAAAGATTGGCCATACACTAAGGTATGGGCTCACAACCCCTTTGGTAAACCTCTATCTCCAAAAATATTTACATTATGATTAATAACAGTAGCAAAATGACAGTTTTAAAGTAGCAATGCAATAATTTTAAGTCCAGGTCTTTCGCTGCTCAGATCCACTGTGGTAGATAGGGATTTCTAGGAGGAAAATTCTGAGATGTGTTCTCCAGATGCTTTACAAAACAGTGTGAGAAACAGCACCAGCAAAGGGGGCAGTGAGTGGCAGAACCCAACAAAGAACCAGCTGGGTTACAATGTGACTGAGCAACCTCCCTGAGCTGACACAAGTGGAACAGCCCTTGATATTGTCTCCGCCATTGTTCAGGATGCTGGAGCTTTACATGTGCAAAGGACCAATCATCACATAGAGACCGTTGCAGGGTAGGAGTGTGACCGTGGGCAAGGTGGCTCTTCTCAGCTAGTGGCAGTTTCTAAAGAGAGGCTGAACTGAAAACTGTCACCTGCCAACAACTAAATAAACAGTTAAGAGAACGGTGCATTTCAGTTCTCACGTGGAAGCACACCACAGTATCTACTACGATGACTTGAAATCGCATCTCACTATGTTACTGTAGTTTATAGTGTATGTCAAGAACCCTATGCAGTCTTTATTTTTAAACTTCTTGCTTAGTTCTCTCTCTCTTTTCATATGTGTGTGTATATAGACTGTTTACTTTTTGCATGTAAGTTGCAAATAATTGTTTTCCATATTTTGAGTATATTATTCACATTTTATTTAGTATACTGCATTTCTTAGATTTTTGTATTTTCTTGTTTTGTCTGATCTCTATTTTAGATAAATATTTACAAGTAAGTTTATGTAGTTTTTCAGAGTTTTATTTTACTAAACTTAATATTTTATCTATTCAAAATTTCTTCTGGAGTATAATTTAAGGCAATAACTTAAATTATGGATATATATGTATGTCTGTGTGTCTGAATGTGTTTGAATATGTATGTGTGTGTATATATATACATATACACATGTACAATATATTTGTGCCATGTGTGTATTATATTTGTGTATTAGTCTTTTCTTTTTATTTTTTATTTTATTTTGTTGGATTTTCGAGACAGGGTTTCTCTGTAGCTTTTGGTGACTGTCGGTGACTGTCCCAGAACTAGCTCTTGTAGACCAGGCTGGCCTCAAACTCACAGAGATCTGCCTGCCTCTACCTCCCGAATGCTGGGAGTAAAGGCGTGTCCCACCACCACCTGGCTTGTATTAGTCTTTTCAGAGTTTTATTTTATTAAACTTAATATTTTATCTCCTCAAAATTTTTTGTGGAGTATACTTTAAGGCAGTAACTTAAATTATGGATATGCATATGTGTGTGTCTAAATGTGCTTGAATGTGTATGTATATGTGTGTACAATATATGTATATGTGGTGTTTATATGTGTGTATGGTATATGTGTGTATGCATATATGTGTGGATGAACTATGTGTTTTGTATGATTCATGTCTCTGTTCCTATATGTGTATGAATGTATATGCATACTTGTGTGTTTACATATATGTGTGTATAGTCTGTATCTGTATGTGTGTGATATATATATATGGATATATATGATGTATGTGTATATGTTTGGTGTCTATGTGTGTTTGTGTGTTTCCCAGACAACTCAGCAATTTTTCTAAAACCACATTTGATTTATTTCTAATCTTCTTCAGGCTTTCATACACCATAGTAACTACATCATTGTGTCAATATTTGTCTGTGATATGGAATTCTTCAATTAATCTATTTGCATTTGTGTCAAAACTGTATAACCTGAAATACTGTAATTTTATGGTAGTTAGCTGGGTAGTATTACCCAGCTAATCTAAGCCACCAGAATGAGCAAGTATAGCTAAAGCAGTAGGTGATTATGTTTCTTACATATCTAAAATCTATGTCTTTTGCTTATATTAAGCATATATAGTCCTTCATTTCTCACTGTCAAATCTTTGTATTTGGGCATTTGACAGATGTTTAAATTCTATCTGGTAGTCTTTCTTTCTATTGTTCCTCCCCCCCATCTGTTTTCCTTGGTAGCTTATTACTAATTTTAAAATTAACTTTGAGCTTGTTTTTTTTCAAATTGTTTATATTTTATCCTCCAAATCGTACATGGAATAAAAGAAAAACACACATTTTCTGAATGTTGAATGAATAACTTCCTTTTTATGTCATCTCTATGGTTCTTAAATTCTCTAAGTTGCAAGCAATGTCAAGATTATCCCACAATGTGAGAAGAATGAAAAATGGCTGCATAAAAATATACTAAAATCATATGTACATATCTACTTGTCTTTCATTTTTCTAAAATGTTGCTGCTCAAAAAATTTTTTATGCTTATAAAGTGGCCAGCTGATCTTCACACAGTATGTCTAATGGGCTGAAACTCACAGGGTCTTGTGTGCACACTGCTGCAGTTGAGTTGACTTTCAAGGGTGTCATTGAGCCTAATTTTGAACAGCTCCAAACACAGAAGGAAAGTTTGAAGCCTATAGAATGAGCTAGATGCTAGATGGCTGTTTTTTTTTTAATTTGGTCTTTTATTTACTTCATACGTAGATTGAGAGATGGATAAAACACATAATTTATGGGGATGAGCAAAGCATCAAACTGAGGGGTCTCCTCTTAAAGAGCTGTGAAGAAATTCAGGTAGTGATAAAGTACTTCACTTCGGCCTGCAGATGCCTAAGTCAAAGCTTCCCATGACCGAGCACAGCCCGTCTGTGCAGGGCTGGGTGTGACGACATGGAAGGACCAGCTATGATTATGGCCCTGGGGAAACCACAGGTTGACTGCAGGCGAATGTTTAATAGTGATGGTTTATTGGCCTGAAGAACCCTTTATTGTTGTCTCTAATTCAGAGCTGGTTTTAGACATTTGATTTCTAAACTATGCTCATTTCTAAGTTCCAACATAGTTTCTCATTTCCGGTTCCTTGATAATCCTGTATCAGAATTCATGAGATAACAGTTTCTTGCAGAGTACCTTCTCATGAGCTTGTGAGGATAAAATACAATTAGAATCTTATGTGTGATGTTAACAGGTCATTTTTGATGGAGCGTTCCAAACGCTCCTTAGAAGGGTGTTTCATATCAGCAGTGGGCATGTATGTGCCAGGGACTGGAACAGCAAACCAATTTTTTCTCTCATTACCATGACTTCCTGGAAGGATATTGTTCTCCAAATGTTATAAGCAATGCCATTAAGAAAGAATTACATCTTATTAGAATGAGGATGTTATAGACAATGATTATGTTGTTTGTCTTGAGTTTGGACAGTTTAGATTAATATATCTAAACTTTTTTGAGGGGTATGGGAATAGTAAAAAAAATATATTATCCAAAACCCCCTCCAGAATCAGTTGGAAATAGAAATATATTCCCTTTGGCAGTTGATTTCTCAGCGTACTAGTTATGCCCAAACAAGTAGAGGGATTTTTTTTTCTTGACATCTGTTTTATTTCATTCCCTGCCTTTTCCAGTGTCCACGCTGTCAGCTCTTGCTCTGTTAACAATGGGGCTTATGAGCCAGGGTCTATTCAGATCCCCGTTGAATGCTTCAGGCATGGGTGCCCTCCACACTGCTAGCTCACGGGAGACGGCAGAGGCTGAAAGGAACGTCCTGTCAGTGCGCAGGCTCCACTGAAAAGCAGCAGCCCTGGAGAGCAGTAAACCTGTCTCCAATACGACGTGGCAGTTTGCCAGATTGGTTGAAGGAATACTTTCCCCACAATCCACTTCCCTCATTGCTGGCCATCAACAGCTATTGCTTTTTGGATTTTTGTTTCGCAAACCATTTGTGGCCCTAGATTGGCAGGCGTTTCCTTTGAAGGAGGGGCAGCCACCTCTCGCAGTACTATCTGTGGTGGTGAGCTGTGATAGGATTCGAGGATTTAGGATGATCCTGGGTATCCTATATGAATTGGTAAAAATTCCCAAAACAAAGATATTCGGAATATTGTTTAGCTGTGCACTATAAGCAGATTGAGTGAGGGCTCTTATTAGCTGATATGTGTTTTCTTTCAAGAGAAACACTGAATATATTCATTGCAATTCATAGTAGTGGTTTTGATTAAATGTATGCCTCTGTCTTTTATTTTTATTGAATTAATTAAGATTCCCTAAAAAGGCTTGGATTTTTTTTTTTTACAGTGCCAACTCAGCTTTTTAGCAGGAGCATTTGCACTGCAAGCGAAAGACCTGAATTTGGTCTCAAGAACCACATGAAATAGCTAAATGATCCCCACTTGTAACACCAGGGAGATCCTGTCTCAAAACAATGTACATGGTTCTGAGGCAAACACGTGAAACTTGTCCACTGGTCTAAACATACCCGCACACACTCATGCGTGCACACACAGCTTCACTTTCTATGTAACAGAGAATTTTCCTGCACTCCTCTCTAGAGAAAGGAAGTGCAGAGCCCAGCACCGCTCATCCTCCAGATGGTTACAGATTTCTGACTCAAGTCACATTTTTGTGTTATATTTTATTTTGTTTTATTTCTTATCCCTGGAGTTCAATGTTTTCCCATCTTCCAGTCTCCTTATTAGCGAGTCTCCAGCCAGATGACAATGGTCCCATACCCAGCCTCTCGATATTGCTCTTTCCCGTCCCTACCTCCTTCCCAGCTTTTTTACTCTCAAGCACACATTTCAGATCCTAGGCGTTCTTTGACCAGGAATCGTTATTAGACCCCTTGCAGTGATTTTAAAAAACGACTGCTTCTGGTTTTTGTGCAACCCACAGTTTATTTTCCAAAATAGAAAGCAGGGGAACTGTCTGGACTCAGCATTTCGAAGTGCTAGGGCAAGGTAAGGATGATAGTCATAGACGTGAAGAACAATATCGTACATGTTTCACAACAGAGGAGAATAGAGAGCACTGTGTGAATGAGGCATGGTTTATCTGAGCAGTTATGCACGGCTTGAGGCATGGCTGTTCTGTGGCAGTTCCTCACAGCAAGCTATGAGAAGTGGCAGGGGCCGTTTTCCTGAGCACCAGCCAGAGTGGGGGTCTAAACCAATGTCACTAAATTACTAGTTTCAGAGATGTATTTTGTGATCTGGACTCACGGAGCCCTGGGGGTTCTCTAACTATGTAATGGGGATGATGAACTTAAGTTCCAGTCCCTCTCTGTCTACCTCTAGAGTGAGAGCTGGAACTACAGGCATGCACCACCACACCCAGCTTACATGGTGTTAAGAAGTGAACTCAGGGTTTTAAGCGCAGCTGTTCAGCACCTTCCAAATCCTGCTATCTGAGCTACAACTCCAACACTCAAATTCACTGACTTTGGTAGATAATGTCCATCACCTGTGCTTGCAGACTTGAGGATCAATAGCTGACCCTGTTAAAGAGTAGGAGGGAGGAAATTATTGATTTATGAATGTTTTCTGCTTTTAGAATTATATGAATCACCAAGACAGCTTATCAGGTAGGTGTGTATAGGAAGTAAAGGGAGATAGACACCCCTTTTCTTTAGATTGCACCTGCTTTTGATGTTGCCCTTCTTTGTGTCTCAGTTTCTCCTTGTAAACTTGTACTAATTGTCACTGTGATTAAGAAACTTCAGGGATTTTCAAACCCACAAATATATAGGCAAAAAGCCACTGGTACTACCGTAGAGAGAACAAAACTCAGAAGAGACTCGAGTTGCCGTGAGGAGCTTATAATTCTTTGAGGCTGGTTCAATGTCACCTGAATATAATGACAAGAAAATAACATTTGCCTGTAACCTTCATCCTTCAGGCCTGTGTTTTCCAGTCCCCATACACAGTGACATGCAGATTCCCTATAGAAAAGCAAGTACCCCTCTCTATGCATCCACGTGTTCACCTGTAACTCATCTAGCTTTCTGGCGTCGTTACCACTGTTGTGTCGGTGTCTTTTGTTTTGTTGAACCAATGAGAAATTTCTTGAGAATGATGTGTTTTCCCATAAAACACATGTGGTTCTTTTAGCCTTGCTTTGTTCATGGAAATTCAGGGGTCGTATTGAATTGTGTAGTAGTTTTGACAACTAATTGGTTTGTTATTTAATTATCATCTCTGTGAATATATTTCTGAGACAGGTAAAATAAAACATCTCATATTCTAAAATATGAAATATTTTAACCAATGACATCTATGAAGAGTAAAAAATTATACATGTTAATAAAAATATAGGAGCACTAAAAATATTACATGGATTTCCCTTCAGATACTATATATAAGGTGTACATGAAATATAAATGAATTTTGTGTTTAGACTTGAATGTCATCTTCTAATTATTTTGTTATGTGTATGCAAATATTCCAGACTCTAAAAAATAAGGAATTGGAATTACTTTTGGTTCAAGTCTTTTCAGAAAAGGAATCCTCCACTAATATTACAAACTTTGCAACAATTATAATCTTGAATGAATACAGAAAAATGCCTTTGGTAATTTTTTCCACTATCTGAAAACATTAAATTTTACATTTTTTGTCACTCAAAACAACACTGCAGTGAAAACTCATAATTATATTTTAATATTCACCCTTAATTATTTTCTTAAGCTGAATTCTTTAGTATGTAATTATGGAATCAAATATCATAGAGATTTTTGATGTGCACTCAAGCTGAGAGGGATTTGGAAACTGTGGTTATCGCATTGGGGATGCCTTCATGCCCATTGGGAATGCTCTCACGCCCATTGGGAATGCTCTCACTCCTATTGGGGATGTCCTCACGCCCATTGGGGATGTTCTCATGCTCATTGTGGATGCTCTCATGCCCATTGGGGATGCTCTCACACCCATTGGAGATGCTCTCATGCCCATTGGGGATGTCCTCACGCCCATTGGAGATGCTCTCACATCCACGCTCATTGTGGATGCTCTCATGCCCATTGGGAAAGCTCTCGTGCCCATTAGGAATGCTCTCACGCCCATTGGGGATGTCCTCATGCCCATTCGGAATGTTCTCATGTGAATTTATCCCAAGATTTGGAAGTTTGAGAGATATTACTAGCTAATCAAAAAACAAAAGACAAAGATTAGGAATGCTTTCCTCAGAGCAGTCTTCTAAAAATGAAAGACCAGAGGAAAAGATGGGGTAGAAGGCACACACTGGAGAGTCAGAGTGGGCATCAGAAAAAAAAAAAAAACACAATCTGTACCCCTCTCTGTCTGTGCACCCGAGTGGCAGTTATTAAGGTAGAAAGAAAAACTACATTCTGACCAGGATGATGCTTCCCTGGTTTGAAAAGACTCTACCTTCATAGAGCAACAGGGAAGAAATGATCGCCTTTTACTATAGTAACTTTTGACTGTGGGTCAACTAAAGGCTGTTTTGTGTGCTCTAAACTCAGAATAGGTGTTGAATTGGGAGATGGTTAATGAAATGCATTATGTTACACTCCCCTCTTAGTTTCTTTTAGCTTTGGGCAGGGGAGGCACAACTAATGGTACTTACTTTGGTCAGTTTGACCTTTAGCACATTGTGGACATGTAGAGACTCTGCATCCTCTCTCCACCCTCTAACACTCTGCCCATCCCAACAAAATGCACCTGCTTTGGTTTGCCTGTTACTTTTGACATGCGTGAGGTCGACATTTGTTTGTGGATTTCTGGGCCATTTGCAAATAGTTTGTGTTGAGTTGCTTCTTCATGACATTTTGCTGTTTAACAGGTGAGTTTGTTGCTATATGTGTGTACCTATATGTATCCAAATTAAAAATATATAGTAAAAATTAATGACATTAGTTTATTTGAAAATATTCCTTCTCCCAGTTCTTTATTTTATTTTTATATGATTTATCAACATTTTTCTTGATGTTATGATTATATCGTTTTCCCCAAGTAGGATTTATTTATTTATTTTTGTTTCTCTACACCCTTATTGCAGTTTCTCCTCCGTCCTCTCCTCCAAATCCTTCCCTACAATTCCCCTTTGCAGTGCTCATCCACATCCTCCATTTCTATTCAGAAGAGGGCAGGCTTTCTGTAGAGCTGGAGTCTTCTGGGTTCCTAGTGACTGTGTGGCCTCTAGCAGAGCAGGAGTCATCTCCTGGGTTGTATGTCAGGATATGGAGCCTAGGGAATGGGATGGCATTGTGGACTGCTGGGCGGGGCTTATGGGGCAGTGTCTTACCTGTGGTTACTAGTGCCAGCATGGCCTTAGATAGAGTGGGAGGCTTCTGCCAGAGTTTTGCCTGGAATATGAAGCCTAGGGAAGGGACCAAGTAGAGTTTTTAGTTTAAAATGTTAAAATAGTTTATACTGCTAAAATGTGAATTAATTAATTATATATAGAACATTTTTATAATAAAATTTAAACATGCATAGTCATTAATTTTGAAAGATGAAAATATGATATTATATTCATGTATCTATAGCTCTTTATTATGCAAGTTGTTACCATTTAATTGACCTAATTAATAGAAACTTGAAGTAATGTGTTGGTGGAAATCCTTGGAGATTGGTCAGATTATTTCCTGAAGTTAAAATTTTATATGTGAATCTATATTTTATATATAATTTAATATATATATATTATATGTGGGTGTATATTCTATACATTAGACTAATATATATGTATAATATCCACAAATAACAATTATTTAATATATGGCATATAGATTTTATATAACATATTTAATGAAAAAAGCCAATGAATTTGAAAAAGTAAGGGCGTTATATAGGGGACTCAGAAAGGATTGAAAAGGATGAGGGAAATGACAGTGAAATGAAGTTTTAAAAGGGCATAAAAAGGTAAAAAAGTTATATGTAGAATTATGGAGTACAAAATATGTTTAAAATAGTCTATTTTATCAAAATACTCTTTTTGAAAAAAATGTTAATCTCTTTTCATCTGGAATATGAGACAGCTTTCATTTCCTGCTATACCCAATATTATCATTCTTGTTTATCTTCACAGGTGAACAGATCAAAGTAACTTCAGAAATTTTCATTTGCAGTATGTTTTAACAAGGCAAATAAAAGGCACCAAATTTAGGAAGCTTCAGAGATCAAATTGAGTTGAAGTTTGTCATGAAATTTAAACAATTCACTGGAGAAGGTTCTATCAGTTACATGCTTGAGAAGGTTCTATCAGTTACATGCTTGGACATGATCTTGTAGCCAGCACTTCCAAAGACGTCAGTCTGGTTGTTAGGAAGTTTACTGCAATGTTCAGTACTAAAGTACCAGCAAAAATGGAAGAGGAAGAAGTGGGGAGGAAGGAAAAAGATATGAGGAGAAGAGGCGTTAAGTATTTCCTATTTGGGAGCAGGAAAAGATAGGAATACATGGGGAGTTGGTAAATGAAAAGTAATTGGAGTGATGGGTGTAAAGCCCATAGTGAGGGACACAGAGAAAGCAACTATGTGGAGGTCTCATTGCAAGACAGGTAGGTACAGGAAATGCAGGGGGCCGAGAATATTTCCATTCTTTTTTCAGTCCATTTGGAAATAGGCTTGCACTTCTAACATTATAAACCAAAGAGTGAGAGAAATGAGCTAATGGGGTGAATATCTCAAAAATGAGAATGGAAGGCCCTGACTAAGGGGATGGGAGATTGGAAGCTAGAAAGGAACAAGTTGGGAGCTTTTTGTGGGAAAAGGCACAGCTGCGTGAAAGAATTTTAGAGGTTGTGTCATTGAGTAGTCTTCCAGCTTCAAACTTAACTCTCTCTGGAACTTAGTTGGATTTCAGAAGCTAGAGAAGGTAAATTCAGAAGAAAACATGGTGTGTGTGTGTGTGTGTGTGTGTGTGTGTGTGTGTGTGTGTGTAGGTGTGTGTGTTATTCTTTTATGTCATAAAGAATACTAAGTTGTCTTAGTCACCTTGAGCTTCTTGAACAAAATGGCATAGACCAAGCATATTAAACAACATATATTTGTATTTACAGTTCTGAAAGCTGACAGATCATGGGGCCCCACCCTCATTATTTCATTACCTCATCTCTCATCTAAACATTATTCCCTTCCACAAGTTCCAATTTCAAACTGTATTTCATGCTTCAACGTGTCTGCTGAGGGACTCAAAAATATTCGGTCCATATCACCTAATAGGACTCATTCCATATTGTTTTCATTTACTATTTTTCTGTAGTCTCTACATTTAGCTCCAGGGCACCAGGCTTTTCCATAAGACTTGACTTGTGCAAAGAGCTTCTGTTATATTAAAAGATTAGAAACTCCATAATCTAGTTTGAAATCCTAAATAAACAAATGGATGTTGTAACTGAGTCTCTAAGGCAGCAAGTGGCTTCTTTACACATATCCATTCATTTTGAATATTTTGTTAATGCTTGCTTTAGGCCAGCAACTGAGATACACATTGAAAGTGCAATGGGTAAGTCTGAAATGATCAAACAAGGAGCAGGAGCTAACTGCCTTCAACTGTTATGTACAGCTCTACATTGAATTGTCTGTGGCATGGCAGTCCTGGGCCAGCGTGGCTTAAGATTCTACAAGACAGATGTTCCTCTGCTTCGTACCATGGGCTGAACTTGGCCACATCTTTAGATGCCCTCAAACACCATACTTGAAGTAGGGAGAACAAACTTCAGGATAACTATAAAGGAATCAATCACTTTAACTTTACATACTTATGGTGAAATCATTACTTACTGAAATCACTAGAATCCACGTCTTCTTCAGTGGCAATGTTCTCAGTGCTGAAGCTCAACATTTGTGTTTCAAACAGACATTGACTTTGGTGTTGCTGCCATCAACCTGAAGTTCTCTTTCTTCCTGTTGGATGCACAAGTCTCTTCACATCTCCCCCTCCCTGTGGCCTTTTTTGGTTCCATTGCTTGCCTAGCCTCGGGAACTATGGGCATATTAATAAAATCAACGTCTACTGAGATCTTTTTTAACTCAGTCCATGGATCAATATATGCCATGTGATTTATTTTATTGTCCTGGCTTTATGCCTTCTATTATAAAAGTGTTGTGTTTTCTTTGAATGAAAGTTGGAGAAGTTGGGTAATAAAACACAAATGAGAAATGCAAAAAAGCACTCACCCTCCCTCCATGCATATGCAGCAAATGTCAGCACAATCATTTAGATCTTTTTTATGTTTTATTTGCATAAGTAAATATTGGTAGGGTTCTGCTGCGCTTTCTATTTTTATAAATTGCTTTTTAAAAGGTCTAAGTCATCATTTGATGTCATCTAAATTTCTAATCTGATTCTTAATGTTGATGTTATAACACTAACATTTATTTAGGATTTTCCCTGGGCCAGTCAACACTGGAAATTCATATATATACACATTTTTAGTCACCAATGGGGTGAATATATATGCATAAAATCTATTAAGTGAGCTGTAAAATAACAATAACCAAATCATCCCTGAGCCACTGAGAATTAGGCTCCCCATCCTTGAGGCTGGTTCATCAACTCAGAGTAGTCCCACAAAAGCTGGAACCATCACTGGGGTAGGGGATCATGACAATTCCGAGTTACTCAGTTCACAAGCCTGGGTGCCCCACTAGTCTCAGGCTGGTGCTAGGGGCCTAGAGTGTCACTGGGAAGCTGCTAGTTCCTATTCCAAGGAGGAAGCTTGGAAACGGGATCTGCTATCTATGAAGACATCAGTCGTGGCCATAACAGAAGGGTAAAAACAACTGGATGGCAGGTGGAAAGGCCAACCAAGCACAAAGTGCAGAATAACCTTTTTTTGGAAATATCCTTTTTTGGGGGCAGCTGCTACCTGAAGGTACCCCTGACAATTGGTACCAAAAAGGTGCCCACATTAATCAAGGTGCTCAGAACATCTCTTCTGGTGATGCTTCCATTTCAGATGAATCTTAGTGGCTGCAAGTTGCCATTAAAAATTAACTCTGTGTATTTAAATGACTATGTCAGAGCCATCTACTGTGGTCACATGACTGTCCCCATATGACAGAGGGAATGGAGCACAGTACATGTTTATTGCTTGATGTAGATCTCACATGTAAGAGAGTGAAGGAATTGGGAGACAGAAACTCTATTTTCAGCCTGGGATTTTTGGCCTGGCAATCCCTAGCCTATTGTGGTAAGCTTAACATGACTCTGTGGTATTGGATATTTACATTTGAAGATTTAATCATAGTAATGAGGGTTACAATAAATACACTTGAATAAATCTTTGTTTCTATACCTGTTAATTTTCTTAAGATACATTCCGGTGGTTAGATTATTGAGCCAAAAGTATATTTGCACAATTTATGGTATCAAATATTTATGCACACTTAAATTATAAGGTAACCCAGGCTACCAGACAGATATGGGCTGAAGGCTGAAAATAGTAGAACAATAAATTTGAATAGCTGATTTCTAAAAAATGATCACACTTTTCTGTGTCTTGTGGTGAGAAATCTCTAATAACCTCCCCCCATTTTTTAAATCTCAGAGTTATTAAATACTTTAGTTAAGATTTGACAAAATCTTCAAAACACAGATTTTGGAAATTTGAAAAAAACTAACATCCAGACAAGTGTCTTGATATTAACTGCCCAGCCCATGCTTGCAAAGCTTCCTGAGCTTCCTTCTTCTCCTAAGCTTATCTTAACAGCGTTGAGCATTTTTTGATAATTCAGGAAAGACCTTGCAAACTAAATAGAATCTGTAAGAGAATTTAAGTCAAATGGTCTTTAGAGACCAAGTCTGTTTTTGCAGTACATTAAGGGATTATATTGACATTGCCTTAGTAGAAGTTCCTGAATTCTTATTTTCAGCGTAAGTATATTTAAGGATTTCTTTTCTACAATAAAATTATTTCCAGCAGACATTAAGTTACAATAACACTTTGGGAATATTTGACCATTTCAATGGCTCTTTTGTATACAAACATACAAAATAATAAATCTTAAATTGCTTTCATTGGTGTATGCACATTATATTCAGTATGGACAAGGGGTTTTTATTTGAATACTTAGAGAATTTCATGTGTGACTACTGTATGAACATCATTTCTATCCAACTCTTCCCATGCCCTCCACTGAAAGTCACGAGCCCTTTTTTAATTATTGTCAAACAGTTACATACACACACTACACTACTGAGTCTACTTAGTGTTTCACACACACACACACTCACACACACACACACACACATACATATATTTGACAGCCAACCACTTGGAATTGGATACCTATCTAAAGTTTCATCCCTGGATGAGACTGATTATTTCCATCTTGCCCATTATTTGTTCCTCATTTAGCAGTGGTACTTTATTAAATTTCCCTTAGCCATGTTGGCATGTCAACTGGTGTAGTGCGCAAGTCTTGTTTAAGCAACCATAGTTTTGAAATTTCATGCATATCTTCATGGTCATATATAGAAGACATGAGTTCATAGCAGACACCCTGGTCCTCTGGCTCCTACAATCTTCTGCACCCTCTTCCATGATGTTCCTTGGGGCTTCAGTGCAGTTTTGTCCTGCAGATAAATCAATCCAGGCTGGCTACTCCACATTCTGCTATTCTCTGCGGTTTGACCTATCGTGGATTTCTAATGAATTCCGTATATGGCAGAAAAGAAGCTTCTTCCATGAGGAGTAAGAGATACATCTGTGAGAAAAAGATAAATATTACCAATGTAGTTAGGAATATTCTGGCTTTGGAAAGGAATGTTCACCTACCCCAGGGTCTCACCAGCCATGAGTAGTTGACTAGGTTTGTAGGCCCCACCATGAACTCACCTCTCTTGAGGGTGTTGATTACAGAACCATTTATTAATCTCAAAGGTAGCGTTTGATATGTAAGTGTCATCATGGTATACTTGGGACAGTCTTGCCGTGCTGGCTGTGGTGGTTCATGGGCTTTCCAGCTGAGTAGAACTGTTGGCTGTTTTCCTCCTTTGGCATCTTGTCTAGCTGGTTTGGATCCTGTGAGAACAAACCCTTAGGAAGAAAGCCTCCCGGTCAGTTTCTGCTTGATTTCTCAAAGCTTTGTGTCGGTAGTGTGTGGAAACTTTAGCAGTAGGGTCTTATTATCAAGGTCTGAAAAGCAACCAAGTGTTTAATAAAAAAAAAGGAACAATTAACACTCATCTCATCATTTCTCTTGATTTTGAAGTAAGTCAATCTTTAAAAATTCTCTCAAAATCACTCCTACATATCTCTTTGCTCAATCACATACCCAGTATGCACCATTTGGGACAAATCTCAGAAGAGCAGAATTATATCTCTCCTGTTAGACTTTCCAAGTGGGCTCTTGGGATTATGCTGTGAATAACCAGTTTCAAACAACTAGCTCTATTTCCTGTTGTCACTGTCCTCAACCTTCTTCCTTCACACACACACACACACACACACACACACATTAAAGCCCATTTTTCGTTTCTCCTTACTAACAACAGAAATTCAAATTGGCTCAGTGGCTTGAAGGACAGGAATGAGACTTTGGAATGAGCACTGTCACCCACTGTGATATTAAGCAATTATTTATGTTAATTGATTCAATATTTCTTCACCTATAATTTGAGGATAATGATAGCACTGTGCCGTAACTTGTAAGTGGAGGTTAAATAAAATAATGTATATAAAAGTTTAATTGCTAAGACCCTGACCAATAGCTAGAAGTCAAAGGACATTTTTGAGGAAAAAAAAAAAAGGTAGCAAACCTCATTCAGGATTAGATCAGAATTATATACAATGTATATAGGTATATTGGAATCCCCAAGTCCTATGTCCACAATCCATATTCAGTAACCACTGTCTTCTTCCCCGCACTCTCCTCCATGGTTACCACTGGGACAGCTTTTAGGAATAAATTTCATGCTCTCAATTTTTGCCAACTCCCAGGAACCAAACACACCATTTGCTGTTTTGGTTGTGGTTTTTTTTATTTATTTATTCATTGTTATCTCATGTTTCCTGTCTCTTATCACTAATCTCATGAGCTCTTCTTCATCTTAGCATGCCAGTGTCTGCAAGGTCTTTGCAAGGAACCCAGATCTACAGCTCTATAGGGTGCATGGTGAGGTACAGGAGGAATGCTCCAATACTGTGTCCTGTATATGACATAGATAAGTAAGCACAAGCACACAGAGCAGCCATGTCTACCTACGCAAGACGTGTGTCCACAAAAGGCACGGAAGGAAGAGAGCGTGAGCAGGAAAGAAGGGTCTGGGCAAGAGTGGTAGGGAAATGAGAGGCATTAAACATGAATTCAGTGTGATGTATCCAAGCATAAAACCACCAAAATTTAAAAGGGAGAAAGAAAAAATAAGCCATAAAATCAAAATAAAACCAACTAACCGTAGAACAACATGAACAAAACAAAAACCACAAGAAAGTGCGACTCTTCTTGCTTCAGTAGATCACAGAAGCAGAGCCCGAAGCTATGCTACCCAGCTCTACAGTTTCTACAGTTGCAAACTCTTACACATTGTAGCAGGGATTCTTCATTGTGTTTTCTACGTTAGTTTCCTTGCTTGTGAAACAGAGATTGAAGCTGTTTGCCCATCAAAGAATTATGGAGTTAAAATAAGGGATGCATGCAGAGCACCTAAGACAGGACCTTGAACATAATGACCACTATAGAAATGTGCATAATATTATCATTGTTATGTATGAAAATTTCTGAGCCTTGCTAGTTATCTGTTCTTATCTCATGTCCTTGTTCCCTATTACCATCTGATATGTGGATCTTATGTAATAGTGAACAAAGGCAAGGGCAGTTCCCAAAACTATGGTTATAGTAGACGGCACCGGGCTAACACTTTTAATACTACCATCAGTTTGCCCTGTAGGCAAGCTTGTGGGGCATTTTTCTTGATTAATGTTTGGTGTCTGGGAAGACAAAAGTCACTATGGTCAGTTCCACCCTTGGGCAGTGGTCCTGGGTGCTACAAGCAAGCAGGCTGAGCAAGCCATGGAGAGCAAGCCAGTAGGCAGCATTTTTTCATGGCCTCTGCTTCAGTTCCTGTCCTTAGGTTCTTCCTTGAGCTCATGCCCTGACTTCCCTGATTAAGAGACTAGAAATTCAAACTGAAATAAAGCCTTTAGTCCCTACATTGCTTTTGGTCATGGTGTTTATCACAGCAGTAAATACACTAAGGTAGCACCCATAAAACACTAGTCCTTTTGGTTGACTGTACTGCTCAGGATCTGCCCCAGGTTGCCCTTAACTTTCTTGAGAGCGTCTTCCTACAGACACCGAGATCCTATTCTTTCCTCATTTTTTTGTTTTCATTAATTTCTTGTATTTTCTTTTTTGCTACTAAGTGTATTCCTTCTTCATCTTGTCTCTGTTACATATCATCAGCATGATGGAAAATGCACACTGCTTTAGGAATAAGTTCCTTTTCACTTTCTCAGTACTTTAAAGACAACAGGAATTCAATAAATCTCTGTTGATTTTGACATTTGCTTAATTCTTTCAATTCCCTACATATGGATATAAAAATTCTTCAATTTTAGTCATGCTTACCTACATATATAAACATATTCTGGACTTTCATACAATGAAAGATGTGTTGTATCAAATAAAATGTACAATTTCTATTATTGGTACTAGCTTACTTTGCTTTGGAACATTTTCATACAACTTTATTTGTGCTAAGAACGTTACCATTTATATACCACATGTGATAGTAGACACTTTATTACATTATTTTATTCATTCCATTTTATATTATATTTCACTTTACATACTTATTTCCCTATTATTAACAATAATCAGAACAGAAATTCCGAGGTATAGATTACTTATTAGCAGTATATTTTTACTTAGAATAAATGTCTAGTTTATTAATTTGTCTTTCTTACTGCACCTATTAATGCTTTACAAAGCAAACACCCTCCAAAGATGTCAGAGAATATGACATTTGACTACTAGGTGTCTTGTCAGGATTGGCTTCTTTCGTGCTGAAAATAGGATCTCTGGCTAGATGATGCTGCAGGGTTTAGATGGTGAATTGCTGCCGCTGGGATGTAAACCAGACATGAATGCTAAGTACTATGTCTGCAGTGTGCAACCCAAGAATCACAGCATCAGCAGCTGGACTGCGGGTGTCTCATTGGAAGATGGGACCACTTTCAACCTTCAGTCAAAGTCAAGTCCCATTATAATGCAATGATAATCTTACTGTTCCACAAACCAAGACACTGCCTATTGTGGATCTTACTCAGATTCTCAGTGAACGTTTCAGGTGTGAACACCCCGTGAGCCTTGTGCTGGTCCGGATTCAGGTCGACTTGGACTACAGTGACTGCACGGTTCATTAAGCTTGCAGTAGTTCCAAAGGTTCCTCTCCGTGAACTGCCCAGCTTTCTTGCATTTTATCTAGGGCTAGATGAAAGCGATCCTCCACGCTGTTAAAGAAGTAAGCCTTAACTCTCTGAGGGACTTGAACTGATAAAGTAGGCACATGAAATGAATGTTGGTAATGAGCAAAACTTGAAAGGAAAATCTAAAGTTTGGGAGAGGGTTCTGCTTCTCTTAAAATGCATGTACCAAATGATTGTCTGACCTCAGATTTGCTGTGAGGATTTCCTTCTACAGGCTTGGGATAGCCACTTCGTGTTTCTCCCCGGGAGAAAAGGTTCCTTACTATTCCTCTACATGTTGTTCTGTCTTCCATTTTTTTCATGCAAGGGGGAGGTTTAAAGCCAACCCCATGCCACTGGCCTTGGAGACAAGGACTTATTTATACACAAAAAGCTAGAGATTTCTGCCTTCTGAAAGCTCAAGAACTGATGAAAAGACAAGTGTGTGAGGAAAGAGGCAGCACAGTGCTTCACCTCCACTACTGGTGGGTGGCGGCACAATGGTAAAGCTGTGTGTGGTGTCTTAAAGGGAAGGGAGGGATGAGGGATGAGCATCTACAATAGTCTACAGGTGTTCAGGGAATGTGTTAAGAGGAGAGGACAGCTGCGGTGAGTTTTAAATGAGGAATTGGAATTAGTCCAAGAAGAGAACTGTAACAATTCTCAGTATCCTACCTGTGATTGTTACGCAGGTAAGAAGTCCATCATTTATCTCAATATGGTGGTATTATTCCCTATTGTATGTATGGATGTGTGCACTGTTCATACACATGGGTATTTTGCTCAATAGGTACACTTTGGTTTTATGAGTAGACTACCTGGCTACATGTCCTTAAAGATCAGAAAGAGGTTCACATGTGGATGGAATCAAAGGCTCTGATGATGAGATACTTGTAAATACGCTGGAGAAGTGGTTCTCAACCTTCCTAATGCTTCAACCTTTTACTACAGTTCCTCATGTTGTAGTGACCTACAGCCATAAAATTATTTTCATAACTGTAATTTTGCTTCTGTTATGGATTGCAACGTAAATATCTGGGTTTTCAGAAGGTCTTAGGTGACCTCCATGAAGGGGCCCTGTAACCCCCATAGGGGTCGCGACCTGCGGGTTGAGAATCACTGCACAGAAACATGTAAGGATGTGCAGAAGTCACCAACATGGTTTTGAAAAAGTATAACACAAGTGTCGTTTGACACTGATGCAAAAATGCCTCAGTTCTTGTCCAAAACATCAGGATCACTCAGTCTTTGATTTTCAAAATACTACCAGAGCAACTTGAAGAAAAGAGAAACAGTAGCCTTGAACAAAGGAAAAGAGACCGTGGGGGCCTCAGCCCTAAGTGGCACATGTGTGCTACATTACTTCCTCTTCATACATAGGAACCTTTCAAGAAGTGGGCAGAGCATTCAGAGAGCCAGAAATAGTGGAAGACTGCTGAGAAACGGTGTTTTCCAGACATGACTGAGCTGTTGCACATAAGGACACACAGCAGCTAGGATTATTTGCACAAGACCAATGTAAGCCAATCAAAACTCAAGCATGGCCAGGAGAGGGTCTCCTGAAGTCCCACTCCTGCCTAAGGAGCCATTAGCAATCCATGGCTGCTGGGAGGAGGAACGTTCAGATTTCCTTCGATGCTACACCTCAGAGGCTGCCCATGCTCCAGTAGATGATGGCCCTATACCCATAAGCACACTCAGTACTAAGTGGACTAAGTGGATTTACATAGAAGTGGGGAAGGAAAAGTGAAGGGAGGCATGGGCAGACTAGAATGGAGGGAATGAAATGTGGATTTGATAAATGTGCAGTATATTCATATATGAAATATATCTTCAAACAACAACAAAAATATAAAATCACTGTCAATAAGGTTTAAATGTAGATTATTGATGATAATCAAATAATATTTATCTGAGTAAGGCACATTTGAAATTGCTAAAGGATATTTTCTAAAACATTCCAGATATATAAAATGGCCACCACTGTGGGATAAAGTGGGCATAGGTTTTATTCAACACGTGGCTCAAAATTCTATCCCTCTGGTACTTCCTGCAATACGCTATGTAGAAAGCACACATGTATAACTACGACCATGTGTGATAAAAAAGCAAGAGATGAATATTTTATAAAGGTTATTTTTATTTTGATTAAGGCCCCTTCCTCTCCCCAGTCTTATCAAGGAATAATTTAAAAACAGGCTGAGAATACATAAAGGAAAAGATTCTTGCACAGTAATGGCAAGAATTTAGCTTATCAAAGTAATATGAAAATTAGTATAAAAATTCCTAAAAATAACAAAATAGTTGTACTACAGGATTCCCACTTCTGAGTGAATATATGTAGCATGGTTTCTAATTGGTCTTATTAATAAAAACACACCATGCAGAGAGGTACTTCCTACACAAGCTCAATTACCTGAGTTTGATCCCTGAACTCAATTGGTTGAAATAAAGAACCAACTTTCAGAAGTTGTCCTCTGACCCCCAAATACACGCCATCTCTCATTCCAGACCTCCAAAGGGAAAAAGCTTAAAAAATGAACTAAGATGTGTTTCCAGTGAGTGACATATTTTGATATAGGTGCATGCTGTAAAATGATTAAACCAAACTGATTAGCATAAGCATTAGCGCCCACATGACTTTTGTGGAAAGAACATTTAGAATCTTCTTAGCCATGCTCAAATTTAAGTTCAGTACTGCTTACCATACTCACTGTGTTAAGCAATCACTTCCCAGACATACTCATCTCCCGAAACTGATGTCACTTTGATTCTTTTTCCTAAAGTTTCACTTCCCCTTTGCACAACTTTAGGCCTTGACAAGCTCCAATCTATTCTCTGCTTCTACAGGTTAAGCATTTTTAGATCTTCATATAAATCAGAGAAAATCACGTGTATCATACTCGGCTTGTTCATCAGCCTCGGGTTTCTAGGTATGACCATGTTATTGAATATAAGAGGGCTTCTTTTTATAGACTGGTTAATATTCTACTGAGTACGTGTGGATTTCCTCCATACATTTGCTTATATTCATTCATCATGTGATGAAGTTTAAATAGATTCCATATCTCCTCTGCTGTATCACTACCATGACCAAAACAATCACTACAATGATATCTCTTCAACATTTTTATCTACATTTTCTTCCATATATTTTTGGTGATAATTTGGTTGTGTTATAACAAACAAAGCTTGCCTGAAGATCAGAGTGCAGAGCTAATCACACTAGTTAGCCATAGAGGTCAGGCAGATGTGGGAGTGTCATATATCAATCTGTTGATTTCATTGGTTAAGTAATAAACCAACTGCTTGGCCTCATAGCTTAGAACATAGATGGGAGGAGGAAACAGAATAGAATTCTGGGCGGAAGAGGAAGTGAGGTCAGACTCTGCTCTGCTCCCGGACAGACAGACAGCTCTGCACTCTGGAGCAGAGACGTCAGACTCTGCTCTGCTCCCGGACAGACAGACAGCTCTGCACTCTGGAGCAGAGACGCCAGACTCTGCTCTGCTCCCGGAGAGACTCGACAACTCTGCTCTCAGGAGCAGAGACACCATGGACCGAGGCTAGAATCTTCCGGGTAAGCGCACCTTGGGGTGCTTACACACATCATTAGAAATGGGCTAGTCCAGGTGTGAGAATTAGCCTGTAAGGGCTAGAGTTCATGGGCCAAGCAGTTCTTAAATGAACACAGTTTGTGTGTTGTTATTTCGGGCATGAGCTAGCCAAGCGGCCGGGGTGTTGGGGACACAACCCCGCCGCTCTTATTTCAACAGTGGCACATACCTTTAAATCCAACATTAGGGGAAACAGAGGCAGATGGATCTCTGTGAGTTCAAGGCTACCCTGGGCTACAAAAAATTGAATCAGTCTAAAAGAGAAACAAAGCCAAGAGGTGTGACTCATACCTTTAATCTCAGCACTAGGGAGGTAGAGATGGAAAGTAATATGGCTGGACAAAGAGAGGAATATAAGGTGGGAGGAGACAGTATTCAGGATTTAGTGTGAGGTTTTGTAGAGACAGGATTGCACATTCAGTCTGAGGATTCAGTAAAGGTAAGAACTAGTGGCTGGCTGCTCTGTTTCTCAGATTTTACTTCAGATTTTACTCCCTAATATCTGACTCTGTGTTTTTATTAATAAGCCCAATTAGAAACCATGCTACATATATTCACTCAGAAGTGGGATTCCTGTAGTACAACTTTTTTTTTTTATTTTTAGGAATTTTTATACTACTTTCCATATTACTTTGATAAGCTGAATTCTCGCCATTACTTGTAAGAATCCTTTCCTCTATGTATTTTCAGCAACTCTTGTTCTATTTTATCCTTTTTAAAAAGTGTGAGGCAGTGTCTTCTCCTGTGTATAATTTGCATATCTGTGATAATTAATAATAGTGAACATCTTTCATAGGACCATTGGCCATTTGAGTGATGTCCATTCATGTTCTATTCTTCCTGTTTTGAGGGTTGGGAAGGGGTACCTAGGACTGATTCTTGGTCCTTATGTATCAAGCACATTCTATCAAAGGGCACTGCATAATTTTTGGTTTGGTTGTATGTCCTTCTGTTGAGTTTTACCAACTCATGATTTGTTGGACCCTAGGGTCCAATTACTGAGGAGGAGTCGCCCCGAGAAAATACTCTCATACTACAGTTGATGTAAAAGCATGAGGATTTTAATTCTGTCACAACAGGGTCACTCAGCATTCAATCTAAGGACTCTGAATAGCTGGTGCAGGCTACTTTTAAAGCAAAAAGCCATAGAAACAAGGGGGGAGCTTGGGGGTTGTTTTCCAACTATTGGGATTGGCATATTCAAAGGGCTATTAACAATAATTGGTCTGAGCCAGGGCTGGGGGGCAGTTGCCAGATCAGGTGAGGTAAGAGGAAACATTTGAGGGTCACTTTGACCCCTTCCCAGGGACTGAGTCAAAACATCAAGAACTGAGTCAACATCTTAAGGGTTATCTTGCCCCAATTTCAATAACTGAGTTCTATCTGGAGAACATTCACAAAGACTCAGGGAGATGGAAAGTTTCCAACATTTCAGTGCATGTGTGGGTAATTGTTAGATTCCTGGTTCCCCGGGGAGGGGGGGAAACACTAAGACTGAGAGGTCTCAGAGTTATTTTAGAGTTCTACAAACTGTTAATTCCCTATCAAGTATATGGTTTTTTTCTCCCACTTCAAGGGAGGTCTCTTCACTTCAATGATCGTTTTCTTGGATGATCAGAAAATTTTAACTTAATGAAACCCCATTTATCTGTTTGCTTTTGTTGCCTGTGCTTTGGGGGATATACCTAAGTGACCATTTTTTCAGACCAATGTCAATTAGCTCTCTCTTTGTTTTCTTCCATTTGTTTTACAGTTTTAGTCTAATGTCCAAATCTTGGTCTTGTGAGTTAATTTTTATACATGAGATAATTTTATACATGAGATTTTATTCTTTTGACTGTATACAGAGAATTATCTCAGCAGCATTTTGTTAAAAGAATTATCTTCTCCCCTGGTGTGTTCCTGACGGTTTTGTCAAAGATTGATGATATAGTCTCTTTCTGAGCTCTATAGTGTGTTTCAATGATTTATATCATCTGCTTTTAACCATTTTTTTGTTATAGCATTATAGAGTCTTTCAAATTCAGGAACACTGTAACTTTGTGATTTTTGTTGCTGTTTTTAATTTTTATTCTTAATATTGCTTTGGTTTTCAATGATTTTTTAAAATATTTATTTATTATATATACATTCTGCCTCAATGTATGCCCGCATGCCAGAGGAGGGTGCCAGATCTCAGTACAGATGGTTGTGAGCCACCATGTGGTTGCTGGGAACTGAACTCAGGACCTCTGGAAGAGCAGCCAATGCTCTTAACCTCTGAGCCATCTCTCCAGCCCAAGGTTTTCAATGATTTTGTCATTAATTTTTTTTGTTTTTGTTTTTGTTTTTGATTTTGATTTTTTTGTTTTTTTGTTTTTTTTGTCATTAATTTTTAGTTGTAGAAGTTTGTCAATGAAGAAATTGCATTGAGATTTCACTGCCTATATTAAATCTATTGGTTGGCTTAAGAAGTGTGGACATTTTGAGAAGTTTGTTCTCTCAATACACATAGTAAAGAATAGTATGCATCCTCTTTGATGCAGCTTATTAAAAGTGTTTTGATGCTCTTTAATGCAGTATTACCGTCTGAGCCAAACTGTCACCATCTTCAGGATCTGTTGGGCCTGATTGCAAAAGATTATCATCGCTGGGCCTGTTGATCATTGGCTTTTCTTCAAAGAAAGAGTGTATGGGAAGGTCATGAGACCCTTATCTGAGTATCCATCCACTCCTCCCAACCAGTTGTACGTAACTCTGTCCTAATTACATGTGGTCCTGAGGGAGAGACTAGAGGATAAATGTGGCAAGGATGAGGAGAAGTGTTCCATCTATGCAGATGGCAAAAGCCATCACCCTTGCTGGGTACAGACCTCGCAGTGTGGCTATTGTGGGGTCACCCATGCTACGGCCCATAACTTCTCTCCTCACCACTTGTTCTGGAACTCACCGTAAAACCAGAACTCATCAGTTTTCCTAGGTGATCTCTTGTGGACTTGAACTTCAGACCCTGGGGTGGGGGCAGGCACAGATATTGTTTGCAACTCTCTTAAGGAAGGGGTTTCAGCAGCAGTACATTGTTGCTTTCTTAGTCTTCTAACCGTTTTTAGTATATAATAATAGCCCTTGTGTATTGATTATGTATACTGAAACAGTACAGGATTGATTCATCAGTTCGAATAAAATGTGGGAGGGTGGCAATATTTGGGCTCTTCCTGTATTATAGACTGTGTGACCATATCTGGTGTTTTTTTGACTCCTTATTTCATTGCATTCTTCTTCAGCATCTCATTTTGTGGGTTAGTTTTTGTTTTGTGCTATGCCACTCCTCTTGCTGCACGCCCATCACAAGTTTTTTTTCCTCTGGGGTTGCTGCAAGGCCCTGTATAAACATAGCGATTCTGAGCAGACTGCACTGACTTCAGCGACAGGCACTTTCTTTTTACCTTCCCTTCCCCTCTATGTCACTGTGTCTTAGTTTAACACTTTCTTCTTAGAGATAGATGGCTCTTTCTTCTTCTTAATTGAGTTTGCAATTGAAGGTCTTGATATTTTTGTTTCTTTTCTTGATTCACTAATTGTGTTCTTTAACTTCAAATTCTTTCTCTGGTTCTTTCTTGTGGTTAGCGTCTCTGTTGAACTTGCATTTTATCCACATGTTAGTCTCCTGTTTCATGTAGTTATCTTTCTCTTGTTAGTCTCTGAACTTTTTTAAAAAAAGATTATTTCAAACTTTTTTGTCAGACACATAATATATCTCAATTACTTTTGGATCATTTGTAGGTGATTCATTATGCAATTTCTGGTGGTATCATACTTTGCAGTTCTTCATGAACTTATGGCCATGTTTTATGTCTTTGTGGTAAAAGAAACAAATGCCTGTTCCAAATTTGATCAATTGCATTTGACAAGAAACTCTCTTCACAAGTCTGTCAAGAGGTCCTGGAAAAGCTGCCTTGGGGTTTATTAGTGAGAATGTTGGGGTCCTCAGGCAGTCTGGCCTGATGCTTAGGTCAGGTCTGGCCCCTGAGTCCACAGAATAGGCTTAGGGTAGGGGTTCACCAACATGGTCTATTTTGACATTTGGATAGGGCTGGCAATGACAGTACATTATTGGACCTGAAGCCAGGTGTGGGGAAACTGGCTTGGCATCCCAGTCAAAGTGAGCTCACCTGGTAACTTAAGCCACAAAAAGCAGCCTAGCACTCGGCCCAAACTTTATCTTGGATCCATAGTGTATGTCCCAGCAACTGAGACTGTAGAAACTAGTCTGAACTGAGGTATCCCAAATCTAAAGCGATAGTAAGCCTGAACTATGATTTGAGTTGCTCTGAACCTCAAGTCTGCTGTACCCCATGAACTTAGGAATATGCCTGAAGCCTACGTTTACGATGCTATAGGGGGTATGGAACTAGCTAACTCGGGTCAGTGAAATCTAGGTCCTTGAGAGGCAAAGACTGAAGCCACAGTGCCCGCTCTAGCCTTGGGGCCAGTCTGTAGCCTTTATCTCAGGGTGCTAGTAGGAACAAGGGAGGGACTGACTTGGTGCCGAGTTACCAGGACAACCCTGGTGTCAGTGTCTGCTGCATCACTGAGGCTTCAGTTCACTCTCCTTCCTCCGTGTAGAAGACATCGCTCTCCATATCATGCTGCTGTTGCTTGTGGAGAGAGTAACACAGGAAACATAAACCTCTTTCCCCACCATCAATGGACCGCTTCTTATTTCTTTCCCATCGTGTAACCTCTCAGCTAGATTTCATATCTCTTTTGAGGATATTTTCATATGCGGGGAGTTTATAAGACTGATATTTTCATGAGACAAGTATGTGAAAATCCTTCTGACATTGCCAATGTTTTAAAATCGTATGGTTTCCTTCTTGTATTTCTTAAAACCTTACTATAGGATTTAACTTGTATTGGGAATACATGAAATTAAATACATTTTTTTCACTTAAACATTTTCTAAAATTGTGACAAGTAATCTCATCATTTAAAAATACATATTCCAAAGGTTTGAGTTGTTCAAGATAAATTATAGTAATATTAATTATTTTAAATGACAGTTAAACTAATGTTTTTTTGTGAATCCTTGATAATACATTTATCCAGTTTATCTTCTTATTTGCAATCTCAAAGTAATGTTGGGTGTGAAAAAGAAGCAGCAATTCCTTTCGAATATTCAGTGTACTAACTGTGCATTAACCTGAAAGATAACCAAGAAATTCATAAATAAAAAGTCAACAAAAGAGAAAAAAATCATTACCTCAGGATTATGGTTTTGAAGTAAGCCATTTTATTTTTAAGTCACATACATACCTTAATATATAATAAAACAACCATCTTATTATATATTAAAGAAGCTGGGAACAAAACCTCCTCCCACACCTCCACTTAGAACACTGTAGTCTCCTAAGCAATGAACACTAAGCTCCCTAAATGGATATCATAAGTGAGGGTGCCTTGGATTAGCTGCACGATTCCTTTGACCCATTGAACCCTGCTTTGGTTTACATGTGTTTGGGTTTATTTCTCAAAGACTATGTTCTGGATTTTGGCCTTTACTGTGGCGAGAATATGAAGGGGTGAAGCTATTAAGTAATGCACCATAATCAGAAAGAGTAAAATCATTGCCAGTATTGCCTGGAGTGGAGTGGGAGTTGAATGGTATTGTTCTCAAGAAAGCGGGGAGGGTGAAGGAAAGGAGAGGTAGATGTAGAAACAGAAGGATAGAGAGACGGAGATCTTATAAAGAAAGCTAGATTGATACATCAGCCTTTCTGGTGTCCTTTCTTGCCATGTGACCTCTTCTGACATTGTGATGCCATGCCCCATAAACCTTTACCCCTGCATTGTGACTGAGTCAACACAACCAATAAGATCTCACACTTTGAGACTCCAAAACTATAAGACTCAAAAAATAGGACTCTTCTCTTATGTTACACCAGATTTTATATATGCTGATACAACAACAGAGAACAGGCTGAGAGTCCAGCTTGCTTAATTTGTCCAACCTCATTACCTAAAGATTTCTACCACAAATTTCCCTGTTATAGCTTATTTTCCCCTGATACGCTCTGAAGCAGTATCCTGTTTGTTTCCTTTATAATAGGGAGAGTGGTCTGTGGCCATTTTTGCTAAATTATACATTGCATGAAGATGAGGAGCAGGTTCTATTATTCACTATTACATATCCTAAGTCACATACATTAAATCTATTGAGCAGAAGTAAAAGCAATATTTGCCTTTCTTCTAGCAACAGATGAAATGGTACCTACAGCCAAAAAGAAATGATGGCTTCATTCTTGTTCATTAAAACTAGTTTGTTATAGCTTCTTTATGGATTTGAGATAGAAAATCATATTGAGTTGCTATAAGTCAAATCCCTGACTTTAACTAATTATGCTCTTTTTAAAACTATAGAATATGTCCTGATATTGATCCAAGAAAGTTACACATAGGATAGGATAAGAAGCAAAGTATGGTGTCAAGCATCATTTCCCATATTTGCTCTTTGAAAGCTTCAGCTGCAGTGTCTGAAAGTGGCTGAGACATTAAGGGCTTGGTCCCCAGCACCTACATAGTGACATGCATGTAGCTTCAGTTCTAGAAGATCCAAACCCTTCTTCTGGGCTCCGTGGGCACTGGGTGCACATGTGCGTATTTACAGGGGACACATTCTGTCTTAGCTCCTTTTCTATTGCTGTGAGAAAACACCATGTTCTAGGAAACTTAAAAAGTGCTTAGTTGGGTTTATGATGTCATGAGGACTAGAGTCCATGGCTCCAAGAGCAGTAGTATGGCATAAAATGTGCCTGCGAGCTCACATCACAATCAGCAAGAAGAGGGAGAAAGAGGCGAGGAGGGGGAGAGAGAGCAAAGATGTTGTGGATGGCTTAATCTTTCTGTTTCCTTTTTGGTAGCATGAAGAGTGCCTTTCTGTACTAAAGACAAAAAACACAGAAATGAAGACTTTATATAGGCACCAGCTTGATATCTCCATTTTCAATGACTTGTTTACCTGTTATCTTCTTCAGTGGGGCCTTGATGTCAGTTTGTGGAAACAAACTACAGTCTTGTCAATAGCCTGGGTGTTTTGTGGGTTACCATGGGACCCCTTTGGCCAACAACTCAATTAGATAATACCCAATCCCAGTACTGGAAGCTTTCTTGTCAAGAGATGTCCCATTGGGTTTCTATTTCCACCATTATTTAGCAGTTCGTTTAGACTGTCTTCACATATTTATATATTTTTGGAAGTTTCAAATAACCCAGTTTTAAAATGGGATATAGATCTAAGCAGAGAATTCTCAATAGAAGAACCTCAAATGGCTAAGAAACACTTAAAGAATAGTCATTCTTACTAATCAGAGAAATGAATTCAAACCATGTTGAGATTTCATCTTGCACCTGTCAGAATGACTAAAATAAACAAAACAAGTGACAGCTCATGCTGGTAGCAGTGTGGAGTAAGGGGAACACTCTTCCATTGCTGGTGGGAGTGAAAACTCGTGTAACTACTATGAATATCAATGTGACAGTTTTTATCAAAAAGACGGGAATCTATATATCTCAAGATCTGTCTATAGCATCTACCAAGAGGATGTTTCATCCTACAACAGAGATCATGTTCAACCATGTTCACTGCTGCTCTATTCATAATAGTCAGAAGCTGGAAAAAAACTAAATGTCCCTTAGAAGAATAGCAGACAAAGAAAATGAGGTATAAATGCAATGGAGTATTACTCAGACAGGAAAAAAGAAAGCATGGAATTTGCTGGTAAATGGATGGATATAGAAAACAATTCATTCTTCGTGAGGTATCCCAGAGCCTGAAAAACAAATATGGTATGCCTTATATATATGTGGATATTAGCTAGTATGTAATTGATAAGCAAGCTACAATCTATAGAACCATAGAGGGTAGGGAAAGAGTAAGAGACTAGAGGAGACAGTGCCATTAGGAAAGGGAACTAGAAGAGATAATACGCTGGAATGGGAGAATCGAGTCAGGAGGAGACATGGGGTTGTGTGAGGAAATATGTGCTGAGACAGTTAATATTAATGGACATTTGAGGGTTAGTATGAAATACCGTGGGACAGCAGTCTTGTACCCTATAAAGATTTGTCACTTTCATGGGTTTAATAAAATCTGGTTGGCCAGTAACCAAGCAGGAAATATAAGCAAGGTGACCAGAATAAAAGAATTATGGGAAGAGGAAAGGCTTAGTCTGTAGTCATCACCCAGATACAGAGGAAGAAAGATGAGAATGCCTCACTGATATAAGGTGCCAAGCCACATGGCTAACACAGACAAGAATCGTGGGTTAATTTAAGATGTAAGAGTTACTTAAAAAGAAGCTTGAGCTAATAGGCCAATCAGTTTATAATTAATGTAAGCCTCTGTGTACTTCTTTGGATTTGAATGGCTTCAGGACTGGGTGTGACAGAAACCTCTGTCAACAGCAGAAACCTAATATAGTTAATTAATGTTCAATTTGGCCTCATCTTAATTCTTAGGACAAAGGAAAAATCAGTTACAGTTTTTGCTAAAGTATCTCTACAATGACTTCTAGCCCAGGTGCTAATATTGTTCCCTTCTGAAACCTCTTGAGCTGGACCTCCACATCCCATATAACTTTCAACACCATTGTCTTCCAGGCTCCTACTAGGATAGCCCATAAGCCCTGCTTCCAGCATTCAACCATCTTTCTAGTCCAAACACCTATTCTTACACATTCCTCAAAAAGGGAAAAAAAAAATCACAGTCAAACATGTTATACCAGTATCCCACTACCTGGTACAAATTTGGTAACATTTTGATTGCTGTGACAAAACACCATGACTAAGACAACTTAGAAAAGAAAGTGTTTAATTGGATTGACAGTTTCAGAGCCTTAGAGCTACGGTGATGGAGCAGAGAATGGTATCAAGATCAGCTGAGAGTTTACATCTTGATCTACAAGTAGAAGGCAGAGAGAGTAAGAGAGAGGTAGGGAGGTAGGAAGAGCAGGGGAGAAGGAAGGGGGAGGGAATGAACACTGAGAATGGTGCCTGTCTTTGGAAACTACAAAGTACACAACAAACGATGCATCTTCTCCAATGAGGTCCCACTGTCTAATCTTTCTGAAGTAATTCCACCAGCTATGGAGCAAGTATTTGAACATACGAACTTAGTGGGCCTTTCTAATTCAAAACATTCATTTATAGAATATATTTTGATAAATGTGCCAGGATAAAATATGAATTGGATACTCAAATACTCTACCATTCTGGGATGACCAAGTATTTTACATTAAAAAGCTCTGAGATATTCAATAAAACAATTTTTCTTTTTTGAACTTTCCTTTTTATTTTTTTAAAACAATCTTTTCTCATTTTACATACCAATCCCAGTTCTCTCCCCTTCTCCTGCTTCCCCAACCTTCTATCCATTCCATCCCCTATCAACTCCTTAGGGAGGGTGAGGTTTCCCATGGGGAGTCAATCACAGTGTAATTTATACAGTTTACAAAAGGGTTATTCCATATCAGTTGTCAGGTTGAAAGCCAAGAATAGCCATCATACAACTTAAGCAATTTATGTCTGCTTTTTTCTACTGGGAATTAGGTATGTGTTTACAGAAGTCATGTAAATGGCATTAGTCTGCATGTGATCATCTGTCTGTCCTCTTTTGTTCAACATAATGTTTTATTGATTCATTTGCTTTTATACCTATCAATACTTCATTCCATGCTATTTACAAGGGAACATTTATTAAGTTATAATCAGCCTACAGCAGTATTATTGGATCATATTCTACCCATACAGTTAACCTTTTAAACACTGCAATGGTGTCTTCTAGAACTAACCACTTTGAAAGTGTATTATGCCGGATGGTGGTGGTGCATGCCTTTAATCCCAGGACTCAGGAGGCAGAGGCAGGTGGATCGCTGTGAGTTTGAGGCCAGCCTGGTCTGCAGAGTGAGTTCCTGGACAACTAGGGTTGCACAGAGAAACTCTGCCTTAACCCCCTCCCCCAAAAAAAAGATGATGAAGAAGAAGAAGAAAGAAAAAGAAAATTGTATCACATGTATTTCTTTGATGTGTGGGTGTGGGTGCACACATGGTGTTTGTGTATGGGTGCACAAGTCACCATATGTATGGAGAAGTCAGAGGATGACTTATAAGAAGAAGTTGGTTCTCTCAACCCAGCACGTGGGGCTCATCCTCAGAATGGAACTCAGGTCATCAGGCTTGCCAGGAAGTACTTTCACGCTCTAAGCCACCTTTCCAGCTTATAGAATAAGCAACCGCATGTTCCTACTCCATATATGATGAGTAGGAGCATTGTCGCCTTGGTAAACTTTGGAAGAGCCAATACGGATGTGAAATGGCATTTCAGCATCTGCAATAATTTGGACTATTGTTCTGTGATCTTTATGTGTGTATTATCGCATGGCTGGATGTCAGCTCGATCCTAAGGATGAGAGGCATCACACTTCAACATTTTTTTTTTATGCCTTGGTTTCTATAGCATTGGGATAGTCATTTGTTCAAATGTTTGAGATGGTTTACTAACAATTTCTTTAAAAAATCAAATTGATAACAGATCTAGAAGTTGAAATGGAGTCCAAAAGCTTCCCATGACTTCCTAAATCAGTTTAGGTAAATTTTACTGGGTTGTTCTGTTGACAGGTTTTGGCTGGTATTCTACACATTTGTCAGGTACATGTGTATAAATTGTTTGTTGTTTTCTCTTGTTTGTGATCCTGCTTTAATTTTTAACCAGCTTAACTAGAGTATTAACAGTGCAATTCATCTTTGGAAAAAAATTACATCATTGTGTGTCTTCGGTGTTTCATTATCAGAGTTATTTTTTCTATTTATTTTGGGTTGACTTTATTTAATTTTTGAAAATTCTAAATTTTAGTGTTGACATATGATTTACATACTTAAAACTTCTAGATTCTTTAAATACTGTTTCAGTTTTCTCCTGTTCATTTCAATGATGTTTTAAATTATTTAAAAATATTTAAACTAGACATCAAAAAAAAACAAATAAAACACCATCCTGAGTGAGGTAAGCCAGACCCGAAAAGAGGAACATGGGATGTACTCACTCATATTTGGTTTCTAGCCATAAATAAAGGACATTGAGCCTATAATTCAAGATCTTAGAGAAGCTAAATAAGAAGGAGAACCCAAAGAAAATCATATAGGCTTCCTCCTGAATATTAACCTTCATCAGGCGATGAAAGGAGACAGAGACAGAGACCCACAATGGAGCACCGGACTGAAATCTCAAGGTCCAAATCAGAAGCAGAAGGAGAGAGAGCACAAGCAAGGAACTCAGGACTGCGAGGGGTGCACCCATACACTGAGACAATGGGGATGTTCTATAGGGAACTCACCAAGGCCAGCTGGCCTGGGTCTGAAAAAGCCCGGGTTAAAACCGGTCTTGCTGAACATAGTGGACAATGAGGACTACTGAGACCTCAAGAACAATGGCAATGGGTTTTTGATCCTACTGTACCTATTGGTTTCGTGGGAGCCTAGGCAGTTTGGATGCTCACCTTACTAGACCTGGATGGAGGTGGGTGGTCCTTGGACTTCCCACAGGGCAGGGAACCCTGATTGCTCTTTGGGCTGACGAGGGAGGGGGACTTGATTGGGGGAGGGGGAGGGAAAGGGGAGGCGGCGGTGGGGAAGAGACAGAAACCTTTAATAAATAAATAAATAAATAAATAAATAAATAAATAAATAAAAATTTAAAAAGACTGTAATATTACGCTAATAAAGTAATATTAAACAGCAAAAAAACCAAATAATCCAATTTTAAAAACTGAGTATATGCCTAAACAGAAAATCCTCAAAAGAATAATCTTAAATGGCAGAGAAACATTTAAAGAAATGTTCAACATCCTTAGCCATCAGGGAAATGCAAATCAAAACAACTCTGAGATTCCATCTTACACCTGTCAGAATGACTAAGATCAAAAATATAAGTGACAGCTCATGCTGACAGGGAAGTGGAACAAGGCAACACTCCTCCTTTGCTGGTGGGAGTCCAGACTTATACAATCACTTTAAAAATCAATATGGTGGCTTCTCAGAAAATTGGGAATCAATCTACTTTAAGACCCAGCTATACTACTCTTTGGCATATATGCAAAGGATGCTCAATCATACCACAAAGACACTTGCTCAGTTATGTTCATGGCAGCTTTATTTGTAATAGCTAGAATCTGGAAACAACCCAGATGTCGCTAGGCAGAAGAATGAATAAAGAAAATGTTCATTTACACAATGGAGTATTACTTAAAAGTTAAAAACAATGACATCAAGAAATCTGAAGGCAAATGGATGGAACTACAAAAAAAAAAAAATCCTGAGTGAGGTAACCCAGACCCAGAAAGACAAACAGTATATACTCACTTATAAGTGGATATTAGCTGTGAAGTAAAGCATAATTATGCTATAATCCACAGACCCAGAGACGCTAGGTAGCAAGAGTAACCCAAGGGGGGCGGTGGTACATAACTCTCTCTGGGAAGGGGAAATGGAAGAGATCTCTGGGATAGGAACTTGAGAGACTGGGTTGGGTGTGACAGCTGGAGGGGGAGAGTATTGAAAGAGAAGCATAGAAAGGGGATAGGCTTTGGGGGGTCAGGTTGAAACCTGATGCAATGGAAACTCCCACAAACCTACAAGCATAAACCCAGATAAGACTCCAAGGGGGATAGCCTGAACTGGCCACCTCTTGTGATCAGATTAGTGACTACATCAATTGTCATCAGAGAGTTTTCATCTAGTAACTGATGGAAACAGATGCAAATACCCACAGTCAAACATGAGGCTACGCTTGGCGAATCGTGTTGAAGAGAGGGAAGAAGGATTGTAGGAGCCAGAGGAGACAAGAACACCACAGAAGCAACTGATCTGGCTCGTCAAAACTCACAGAGTCTGAACCAACAGCCAGGGAACCTGCATGGGACCAACCTAGGCCTTCTATACATATGTAACAGTCTGTAGCTTGATCTACTCGTGAGACTCCTAACAGTGAGAGCAGGGACTTTCTCTAACACTTAGGCTGGCTCTTGAGAACCTATTCCTCATACTGTGTTGCCTTGCCCAGCCTTAATACAAGGGGAGCTGCTTAGTCTTATGGCCACTTGATAAGCAGGCCTCTGTGGGAGAACTGCTCCTTTCTGAACAGAAGCAGAGAAGTAGATTGAAAGGGTTGGAGGGAAGGTATGGAGAGGGGATGGGAGGAGAGGAAGGAGGGAAAACTGAGGTAGAGATTTAAAATTAAAAAAGTAAATTTAATTAAAAAGTGTGTGCATGTCTCTCTCTCTGTCTCTCTCTCTCTCTCTCTGTGTGTGTGTGTGTGTGTGTGTGTGTGTGTGTGTGTGTGTATTTGCCTTGCACTGGGGGGATGGTACAGTGGGAAAGTACTTGCTGACCGGACATGAGGACCTGAGTTTGAATGCCCAACACCCATGCAAACAACACTGGCAGGAAAACAGAAAAATAGGGGGAAAAAATCCCCTTTAGTCATTTTATATCCATCAATGTTTTGTTTTGACCCAGGTCATGGTCTGTCATTTTCAGTGCCCTGTGTGCACTGAGAAAGAATGCATAGAGTGCAGACCCTGCTGGAGGACTTAGAAACGTCAGTCAATTGATGCAGTGTTAGTTGACTTTCATCTCCCGAATTTTTAATGTCTTGTCATCTTGTCTCAGCTTAAGTTTATGGTGCTGGGAACAAATGCTGGATGTTTAGGAAACTCTGAGTATATACTAACAGACAATCTGCCACTGAATGGCGCCATAAACCCCTTCGGTGACTTTGTCTTATTAATTGTAATCACAGGAATATCCAAGTCTCTAACTATTTGGTTCAGTCCCTTTGTATAACCTGGGTAAAACGGCATCCATTATTTGAAAAGACAACCTGGTAATCTCATAGAAAGAGACAGTCTGAACATCCCTGTGTCTAATGAAGAAAGTGAATTAATGTTCATAGTTCTTCAAAACAGAAGCCACCAAAGCAAATTCCACCAAGCTTTTAAAGAACTTAGACCAAAGCTCCAGTGTTTGTCAGATGGTATAAGCATATGCAGCACCATGGGACACATTCCATAATGCTGACATTACTCTGTCCTAAAGACAAAAAAAAAAAAAAAAAAAAAAAAAGGCATTGGGGAAAAAAAAAAAAAAGAAGACGAAGACTATTGTCCAAGGTTTCTGTCCTGCCCAGTCCTGCAGCCATTCAGTCCCAAAGAAATACACAGAGGTCTATATTAATTATAAACGGTTTGGTCTAATAGCTCAGGTTTCTTATTAACTCTTAGAACTTATAATAGCCCACAATTCTTGTCTGTGTTAGCCACCTGGCTTGGTACCTTTTTTGGCAAGACAGTCACATCTTGCTTGATCTGTGTCTGGCTTCCTCTGTGTTGACTGCAAACTGACTCTCTCCCCAAAATTCTCCTGTTCTCATTTCCCCTCCTCTGCTTTCTGCCTGGTCGGTCGTTCCGCCTCTACTTTCTGCCTGGTTACTGGGCAATCAGCATTTATTTAAAATACAAGTGACAGGGAACAGACCATTGTCCCACGGGAGAAGACTACAGAATAAATGAACATTTCTCAAATTTAAAACTCCTAATAAATACAAGAAAACTTCACTTAACAGTTTATAACAATAATTATAATTTGGGGCCAATAATTGGTCTTAGACAACCAAAGACACTCAGAAATTTCAAATGTAATTATTAGCAAGTGTGGTGGAACATGGTTGTGACCCTGAACAACCAGAATGTCATAACATTCTGAAGCCAGAGCTGGGGAGATCAGGTTGGGTTCGTGGCCACCCTGGGTTACATACAAAGACCCTGTCTGTCCTCAAGAGCCAGGAATCCTACCTTTGTTTCTCCACATGCCTTTTCCTGACACCCTGTTGACCCAGTGTCAGGGGGAATCTAGGGAAAAGCTGATGCAATGAGAACCTGACAGTCCAATGGTGGACAGCTGTAGCTAGAGAAACAGACCAGAGTCATGCTGCAGAACTGTGGTTGGTTGCCTTGTGTAGCAGAGGGCAGGGGATCAGAACTTGGAAACAGGGATATTAGGTAAAACATGCTGCAAAACTGTGTTTGGTTTCCTTGTGTAGCAGAGGGCAGGGGATCAGAACTTGGAAGCAGGGATGTTAGGTTAAGTCCCTTTTGACCTTGATCTCTCTATTTATTTTGCCCAGAATCAGGTCTCAGATCCAAAAGCAGAAATGTGTTTGTTGAATGAGTGCCATTCGAAAGCTGGAAACACCATTCTGGAATCTAAACATTTTTAAATGGGAAACACCTGACTCTAATATCTTTGTGACTTTTCTTTATCCAGCCATCCACTCTGCACATCTTTCTAAACTGAATGAATTATGATCACTGACTGCTTCGTTGCTTTCAGAGACAGACCCCTGTGCAGGAAGGAATGAATGTGCTCACCTATGCCAAAGCGAGGACGGTGTGGCCAGGTGTGCCTGCCATGCTGGGTACCAGCTGTCTGCAGACAAAAAGGCCTGTGAAGGTAGGAAGCTGAAACTGATATCTTAATTGGGTAATTGTTTGAAATTCTGTTGCAGTCATATTGAACAGTTGGAGCAGGTAGAAGAAAAGGTGTTTTTATTTATGCTAAAAAGGAACACTTTAATTCTTGATCACTATGAAAGTATTTTAGAATGTTATAAAAAACTTAGTGGAATTCTTACTTATTATAAAAAATGACTTAGTGTGCTTTCAGAGGTAATTTTTTTTTGTTTTCTGTTTCCTTTTTTTTAAGCAAAATCGAGAATTAATATTTCAAACCCCTCAGTAACCACATAGGGAGTTTTTGATTATAGGCTACAGAGGTGGAGGTAACCTTTGAAAAGCAAGTGTGTGCAAATGAGGCTCTTAGTACTTAGGAATAATTAAAACGAGAGGTGAAAGAAACGCCATAAACACAAGGTTACACGGTTCTGTTTCCAGAAATAGCAAAGCAGACACACTTCAGTTCAGAGATGAAGGGGCTAAATTATTTCATGACTGGCACCAGTGGAGAATGAAAGAAGTCCTGTGGGACAGTCTTTGTTTTAATAACTTCTGAGAAACCACAGAATTCTTCATTTTTACCATAGCATCTCCATGAAATGAGAAAGTTTATTTGGATTAATTATGAAAACAGCAAAATATTTCTTGGCTTACAGGACTGAGAAACATTTTGAGAAATTGAATACAAACTAGATATAAAAATCATTGTGAGATTGGGATGGGGGAATGAGGACTGGTAAAATGGCTCAGCTTTTACAGGTTTGGGCCTAGACAAAGTGAGATGCCCCTCTGTATGCTATGAATATGTTCTATTGCCATTGGTTAATAAGGAAGCTGCTTTGGCCTATGGTAGGGCAGACTATAAATAGGTGGGAAATCCAGGCAGAGAAAATGGGAGAAAAAGGTGGAGTGGGGAGATGCTAGGAGCAGCCAGAGGAGTAAGATGCCAGAACATTACTGGGAAGCCACAAGTCAAGTGGCAACACACAGATTATTAGAAATGGATTAAATTACATGTAGGAACTAGCCGGTAAGAAGCCTGGGACATCAGTCAAGCAATTATAATTAATATTAAGCCTCCTCAAATGATTATTTTATGAGTGACTGTGGGGACTGGTGGGTGGGAGAGAAACAAACCCAGTGGGACTGGGCGGGACAGAGAAAGTCTCCAGCAACCTGAGTTCAAGTCCCAGGTCCCATACGGTGGAAGAAGAGAGCCAACTGCTGCCGGCTGTCCTCTGACCACACTCGTGTACCTTGACATCGGTCCCCGTTCACATACGTACACAGAAAATAAGTGAAGTGAAATACAAAGAAAACAGCTTTACGAATTTTAAGCATATTATCTTGGCAAAGATATACTACTTTGGTTTCCATTTCTTTTTTTAATTATTGCTTTACTATTTTAAATATGGATGGTGCTTTGCCTATGTTTGTGTACGATATGCATGCAGTACGCACGGAGGCCAGAAAAGGGCAGCATATTCCCTGGAACTGGAGTTACCGAAGATGTGAGCTGCCAGATGGGTGCTGGGAATTGAACCTGGATCCTCTAGAAGAGCAGGCAGTGCTCTTAACTGCTGAGCCGTGGCCCCAATCCTTGCTTTTCATTTCTCAGCACTAACCTAGCTTGGCAACTGACAGAAGGGACAGTAGAGGATCTTAAGTATTATCTCTTGAAAACCAACAAACAAGATAAATAGGAAAACAGGTAACTTTATTTTTCAGGCTCCTATTTTAATGTCGGATGCAGTAATCCTAGGAATCTCTCCCCAACACTACTGTGTATTTGAGGGTTCCACCAGTACATGAGAATGCGGAATGGCAGCCAAATGTGAGGGAAAAAGATATACTAGTCAGAAAAGATGTGACAGGACCTCTTCAGGTAAAAGGAAGAGGTTACCTGGACCCCCAAACTGAAGTCATGCTGAATCAAAGTGGCCATAACTTTCTGAAGAGAGGATACCAGAATCATATGGCGTGTTGTATCATAGTCATAATAGTTACAAAGATGTATATGGACCAAGTCTGGGTTGCTATGAGAAAGGCCCCACATCTGACTTGCCCATCGCTGCATCTCCCCTTTTAAAGCAGGTAGCTGCAACGGGTCATATTTGGGAACATATGTGTATATACAAATACATTTATGCATGCAATAAAAATTGAAGAAGAAAGAACCCATAAATTTGAAGAAGAGTGGAAAAGGGAATATGGGGGGCTTTGAAGGGCGGGAAGAGTGGGGGGGGAAATGTTGTAATTAACATACAATCTCAAAAGTAAAGAAAAAGCCAGGGGATTGGGGTATCTATTTAATAATATGCTATGTTCATAATGTCAGACTACAATGGCCCCTGTGCTGCTGGGGAGTGGATTCGAACTATTATCTTTAGTTCTATTCATTTTTCCCAGTTAATAGCCGCTGGGTTTGATGGACGGGAAGAAACACTAGTGAGCATCAGACTAACTCAAGATGTGTAGTCGTAGCAGCTTTGTGCTCACAAGTCCCTCCTTCTCGCTAAGTGGATGGAGTTTGTGGTATCTAGTATTGTGTTGAAAATTAAAGATTAAGTGGAAGGTGCAGCATATTCATTTTTATAATTCACAAATAAGGCTGAATTGGAGATGCTAAGACAGCTGCTGTGTGTCTCTCCCTGTAGACATAGACGAGTGTTCTGAAGAGCTTGCTCCCTGTGCTCATCGCTGTGTGAACTCAGAGGGGTCCTTCACGTGTGCCTGCCACCCCGGCTTTGAGCTAGGAGCTGACGGGAAACATTGTTACCGTAAGTAGCAACCGTGACAGCCTTGGAAGTGAGTCAGGTGTTACAAGTAGCAAGCAAGAGTGATCATTGAAAGACCAGTACTGAAAATGTTGGCTAAGAGAAAGTACCCGAGCACTTTGCCTGGTGGGACAAAGTGGGGACAGGGACTGACAAGTGCAACCGGTTTCATTCTGTTGTTGAGGAAAGAGGCAAATAGAACAGAGTCTACAGTATGGTCCGCAGGCTAGTCAGTGAGGGTGGACTTTCAGGTCTTCTGACAGGAATATCTTGGATAATGACTCTGATGGTTTCTGAAGTTCTGTCTTCTTGTATCAGCCCTGCTGAGCACTAAAGGTTCCACCATAATGCCCAAAGAAGAGGAAAGAGCATGGATGAAGAAAACATAAGAGGAAAGAATAGCTGTAGAATGTAATTGCATGCCCAACCCATTGGGTGTTCCAATGTCTGCCTTCAGTACTGGCTTTTTTGCCCTTGCCCTTCCTGACACCTCTTCAATTGGTCCATCCTATTTTACATGCTCACCAATGAACGCATTCCTCTCACTTCCTCACCAAACACTTTTCCATGTGTCCCCAGCCATACCCAGTTTCCCATCTCAGCTCAGTTGCCTGGTTTAATATATCCATTATTAGGGATGTATTTAAAGTGCTAGGCTATGGAGTTGTTGGCTATAGTTGCTTTTGAAGATGTTTCCTATCTGATCCTTTACCCATGAACAAGCAAAAACACTGTCTACTTTCCTAAATTTTGAGCTGTCTGGTTCCAACTCACCTCCATCCTCTTAACTTTAATCTCCATCTTCCTTTTTCAAGTGCCTCATGTTTAACTTTCTCCTTCAGATTTATTCATCATCTTTCCCCACTTAGTTATCTACCTTGACTTTTATAGCACCAAACAAACCAGATGCAAACTACCACACAAGCGGATGTGCTTTCCTGAATCTCCCATAGGATTATAAGGAGAAATGTCAGCCCCTATTAGTACGAAGAAGTTAGGTCCTGTTGCTGCCAAAACTATTTCTTTGGCTGTGTTTGGGGGTCGTTATTTCTTAAGACACACCAATCAAGAGATTGCCCTCATAATAATCCCCTTCTTGTCTGTGTTTTAAATTAACATGACAAATTACTACTACTGTGTTCTAAATTAACATGACAAACATTTCCTATCTTAAAAGTACTCTCAAGTGAGCTCACATCCGCTAGAATTTCCACAACAAAAATTTCATTAGCCAAAATAAGCATTCTCTCTCTCTCTCTCTCTCTCTCTCTCTCTCTCTCTCTCTCTCTCTCTCTCTCTCACCACCTAACTTCTCATCAACCCCTGCTAACAGGGCTGACCCTGCCTGACCCACCATGGACTCTTTCATCTTTATCCTTTCATGTTGCCAGATAAAATTAAAACCTGCTCGGTTTTATCAAGTTTCAATGTCTTCCAGCAGTTGCTTACTGTGCTGGATAATTTTGGTGAACTTGACATAAACCAGGGTATGGGGGAGAGAGAACTTCAGCTGAGAAAATGACTTTATCAGAGTAGCCTATAGACAAGGCTGCGGGCCATTTTCTTGACTAGTGATTCATGTGGAAGTCACTGAGTTTGCAAGTAGGCTGAGCCAGCCCTGGAGGGTAAGCCAGGGAGCAGAGATCTTCCATGGCTGTTGCTTCAGTTCCTGCCTCCAGGTTCCTCCCCTGCTTGAGTTCCTGCCTTAGTTTTGCTCCATGACGGATTATGATTAATTGGGATATGTAAGCTAAAACAACCCCATCTTTCCCAGGTTGTTTTTGGCTGGCTGCTTACCACAGCATTAGATACCAAACCAAGACAATTACTTTCTTTGCTTAATCTCTCTTCCTTCCTCCACTGTCCTGGTTCCTCGGCCTCATCTCTGTCCTGTCTCAATATTTGTGCTTCCATTTCTTCCACTTCTAATGACATTCCTTAACTGCATACTCGGTGGCCTTACTTACATGAGTGACAGCTACTGCATTCTAGGTGGCAGCTCTTTCTTGGAGGTGTTCTTTGCAGTCTTTCACACTCACTGCTAATGCCACAATGCTCATAGCACAAGTCACTAAGTCTTAGGGCTGGGACTTGAAGAGCCTTTCAATTATGCATAAACAAGACCTTCGACTTCACCACCGTTTCCACGCACTGTATGTCTTTTTATTGGTGCGAGACCAAGAACACACAGAGAAAGATAGACAAGCAAGCATATTCACATTCTTCCTGGGCTTCTTCATGAGGAGACAGAGTGAGAAGTCAGGAAATTTACCGTCCTCTGCATAGAATTCTGTTTCCCAGTTGTTGAAGTACCATTCCAGTCTACCGATGCGTTACTACTGTGTTTCTAGGGCAGCTTCTTCACAGTGATGTTTGCCTTTGAAAGAGCAAAGTAAATACAATGGTGAGAGAAACTGACTATTAATTAAGAATGGACTTCTGAGGTTGAGCCCTTTCAGAATGCCTGCAGCACCCCCCTTGCAGGAAGAGAAAATGGGGATGGAATTTTCTTTATTAATGTTTGGTTTTGAAATATAGCCAGACATTTAGGGGGTGAGCATATTTCAAAATGTGCAAATGAATCTTGCAAACTGACCTGCAAGTTCTCAGGCACCATGAACGCAGGGATCATTATCAATAGTGGTTTATAATTTACAAGCTTTCTTTAGAATTTACTCAGGAAAGCAATTTGCCTTCGAGTCGCCCGTGTTGGGCGGAAGTGCGTTTTTCCATTTACTTTCCTGATGGGAATATTTAACTAAGTCCCCTCTAAGGTCGTCTCCACACCTCAATGTTTACTACTGACATACAAACGTTTCTCAGTGAAAATTTGAGTTCTGAGGTGTTTCCGCATGCACAGGCCAAGGAGATCTGGTCAGAGCATGATGATATTTAAGCGTAAATGCAGCTCCTCTGGTAGATGGGTGTGCTGTGGACACTTGCTTCACCTTTATCCAAGAAAAGGCTTTATGGTCATTTAATTTCTTTAGAGGAAATCTTGATATACTCTGTAATCTAACCACTCTGTCACTCAGTCCTCACGATATCCTGTGAGTTCATTCTTACTGCCCTGTGATTCGGATTCGGAAAGTTCCACACAGCTCACCATGAGAGGTGACTTTCATCAAAAGAATTCTCAACTTAATATTGGTGTTATTAGATACATATGCTTTATTATTGTATCTATCGAGCAAATGAGGAATTTCTCACCTATCAGAAGAAACAGATTTTCTTTAAGTATAATTTTTTTTAAAAAGAATGTGATACACACATGCGTGTGCATGTGTGTGTGCATGTCTATGCATGTGAGTTTATGTGAGTGTGTGTGTGTGTGTGTGTGTGTATGTGTGGCCCCTGTGTGATTTTTATACACTATGAAAGTAGCTAGTTGTAAATCATCCCAGGTTAAGAACCCAAATACCAACTGACTTCTAGTGGCCAACTGTAGATCTAAGGTTGTCTTTTATTTTATTTTATGTTATTTTATTTTATTTTTTACCATTGTAGCCCTGGCTAGCCTCAAACTTGATATTTATCCCAGGCTGGCCTAGAATTCCTGAACAATCCTCTTGGCTTTGCCTCCCAAGTGCTGTGATTATAGAAGTGCACCATTACACACAGCTCAAACCCTTTCATTCTTTATGTTTTAATGAGACAGATTTAGGTATACTGTGAAAATTTTCTCAGTGTCTAAGGAAAAGAAGATCAAGAATAATTCAAGGTCTCAAGCCTCACTAAGCGGGAGAACACTAATCAGTTCTATCCAAGTGTGGGTCTACGGGAAAAACACAGAGAGACGGGGATTTCATTCACAACTCATCGGTTCTGTCTTTAGTGTGTGAAGTTTGGCAACCCATGCAGAAACGCAAGTCAAAAGTTTCTACCTATTTTCTGAAATAGAAAAAATAATAATCTAGATACTAGTAGAGGTCAGGGTTGGGGGGAAACAATGTTTAGGCTGTGAGCAAGAATGAGTTCATATGGAAAGAGATGACAAGTGGAGGAAAAAACGGAGAACTCTGAGTAGGGACCAGCGTCAGGAAAGAACAAGATCAAATATCCAGGAGAGAGTAGGGAAGCCCAGAGGGCAGGTGGAAGGAATGGGGACCGTGGACTAATGTGACAGCCACTGGAGAACAGTGTGAGACCTAGAGAGGCTCTTGTGTTTCTAAAAGTTAACAGGCAAGAAAATTAACTTTTCTTTAATACCATCGGGGCAACATGTGTAGTTTTAGGAAACCCTTGTAGCCAGGGTTAAGTAACTTAGTCACTCTGGAAAGCACTTTTGGGTTAGAGTTGGTTGTCCCTGATTCCTACCCACCACAGACATTCAAAAGTTACTGCTCTGCTCTACTTCTCCGGACTTTGTTCATCTAGAATACTGTAGTAATGTGTTATCCCCTGCAAAAACTTTCATCGGGCATATGCCTTTGTGATCCAGGCAAGTTCCTGCTTCCTTGAGGAGCTGGCTTTTCTTTAGTGAGCACTATTTTACTGACTGGCCATACCAAAACTGGTTTATTATTTACCCATCTAACAATATTTCAGTTATTCTCATATTTGGGGCCACTTTATGAAAGAGATGTCATGAATATTTATAAATTTATATTTAAGCTGTTAATCAAATAATTTTTTTTTTGCCTTATGAGTGGTACTTTATAGAAGTCAGCTCTAGTCAGAAAGCTCACACATTTATAAACTTCAATTGTTTGGAACAAGGTGTTCTTGTTGCTGTTGTTTGTTCTAACCTTATGGTTTTAATCTGTTAAGAAAATCTCTTTTCACGGCTGACAGTGGCAAACCTGAAGAGCAGCTCAGGTCGATGTCATGTGCTCTATGTTAGCGTATGCATTGAAATCACTCCGCCATTCGGTCCTCTACATGGTCTAGTGTTCTCAGTCGCTGCCCACAGAGATTCCTTCTTTCAACAGGGAACTGATTGGCAGAATCTACATTTATTTCACCAATCTTTGGGAATGTATTTTTTGAACGTTTGCTGGGAGCTACTAAGGCAAAATGAAGACGGCACCGTGGGCTCAGAGTGACAGGGACCTGCAGTGCTGGCTGGGGAGAGCAGGCTATAGTGGTCAAGCACAATCTTGGAGGCTGCAGGTTCTCCACACAGTGTCAGGATGAAACATGTTCACAGGGAGTGCCCCAATCCCAGGTACATTTGTCCGGTTATTTTTCATATTCTTCTTCCAACGGACTAGGGCATTAACCGCATAAGGTAATAAGCCAATATGGGGGCAGTCAATGAGAGCAGGGTGCCCACACCTTTGTGGCAGACATAACCAAGTAAACAGTGGTCAGCGCATTGAAATTTCACACTCGAAACACCGAGCCAAGCTTTCTTTTACTTCCTGTGTCTTCATTTAGAAAATCAGAGGCTACAACATCTGAATGCTCAGACCAGTCGACATTCAGATGCTGGGCCTGATGCTCACCAATATGTCCAAATTACTAGCATATGCCGGGGATGGTGATATGTTTCCAAAATAATAGTATGCTAATGTGATAAGTGTGTTTTAGATGCATCAAAGCTGGTTGGCGAACTCACAAGATGCAACTTACATATGATCAGCCAGTACATTGGTTTAGTATCTCGTCAACACCAAGTTACTTTTAATAGTCATTTCATTAACCTAAAGTCACTGAAAAGAACAATTATCAGCTTTAATGCACACACACACACGCGCATGCACACATGCTTTGCAGTCCCTAAAGGAAGTATCTTTTATAGTATCTAGTAGCCACTGATGGACTCATCACTGCATTTCTTATCCTCTTATTACTTTACTTGTCAATACTTCTTATCACTTAGTAGTACAACACAGCATAGGCATGTATATTCATGATGTGTCTTTCATGATAAGCCTTAGAGTTTTATATGCATAAAGTGTTGATATATTTTCAATAGAATGGGTCATCCTCTCCAAAGAGAAGGCACGTCCATTGTTAACATATATTCCATTTTATCTATTGTTATGCTAAGAGCCCTCTTTTGCTTGTTTTGGGAAGGAATTGAACTAGAGATTGTAAATAGCTGTGAGAAGAACAATGGGGGCTGCTCTCACCACTGCGAACCTGCGATTGGTGGACCCCATTGCTCCTGTAACCATGGACATCGACTCGACGCAGATGAGAAAACATGCATAGGTAATGTTCGGTAAATGCCATCTTCATTCGGAGTTTCTCTGGACTCCTTTAGGACTTTCATGCTAATACCCATTGCTACAGTGTGAGCCACAGCCCTCAGACTGAAGAGAGAGAAATGCACTAAACTGTGTATCTGACCATTGATACATAGCAAAGACATTTTAGACATGGATATTTTCCCTGAAATTAAGGATACACACACACACACACACACACGCTTTGCAGTCCCTAAAGAAAGTGTGTATATATACATACACACACATATATATA